>NW_027175519.1:0-152052 GCF_028021215.1 Eschrichtius robustus | reverse complement strand
GAAAGCAAGGCAGAATTGCAGGAAACAGGTTTCAGGAGGTAGATTCGAATCGCCTTTAAAGCACATGAAAAGTGGCAAAACGTCGACAATGATGCCCTTGGCCAAAAAGGGCGTATGCGTTTTTTCCTGAATATATTCAGGAAAAAACGCATACGCCCTGTTTGGCCAACCAAGCAACCTGGAAAGGCAAATCAGTGCTACAAAGAAGTCTCGCTTCCCATCGGTCAAAAGTGCCATGCTGCAAAAAGTGTCAAAAACAGAAATGCAGGACAGGCCATGGAGAAATGGCAGCCTTGCTACGCTGATGGGCGGGATGTAAATTGCCAACAGCCACTCTGGAAAAGTGTACGCTGTGTCCTGAAACATCGAAAAAACACAGCTTAGGGAGCATAGGGCACGTCCACTCATGGGCGTATAAATTGGGAAAACTAAAAATCAGCAAGACACAGGCACCCCAAAGTTTAGGGCTGCTCTGTTGACAAGAACCTCCACTTCATGACACCTTAAATATCCCAGGAAAGAGAAAAATGGATAAAGAAGTTGTGGTCCTTATGTACAATGGAATATCACTCAGACATGAAATCAATGTCATAAGGCTAGTAGAGGCAAGATGAGTGGATTTAGGTACGATGATCCTAAGTGAAATAAGTCACACAGAAAAAGACACTTATCATAAGCTATCACTTATAGAGGGAATGTAAAAACCACTACACTTGAACTGAATTACAAAACAGAACAGAGTCACACGTTTAGAAAACACACTATGGCTGCTTAACGGGAAAGGTGAGGTGGGGTGATGCATAAAACAAGGGTTTCAAATTCGCTCAGATACCGTTCCATACACCCAATATGTAATAGACAAGACCTACTCCTTGCTCAGTGAACTGGACTCAACACCCCCTATTCACCGCACAAGAATATATGTGACTAGTAAGAATCTTAAAACCTATGTATTGATATCTGTCTGGAAGTGAGTCAATTGGGTGTAAAGCCGCATAAACACAGCTGTGAAAAGCAGCTAAACCCCATTATAAAAATAAATTACTTTTAAAAACCCGTAAAACAAAGACAGTGAAAGAGAGAGAAATTCTTACAAAATTCGTTCAGAGGCTGTGATGCAACCTGGATTGAACATATCTAGACCCACAGCTGGATGAGACATAAGGGTGGACACTCTTGGGGCTGAAAGGTTGGGTGAGGTTGGGTGAGCAAACGCAGACCCTTTAAAGTAATACTGCCTGGTACCCATCCCATGGGTCCCAAATCTCCAGGTTCAAGGGCATCTTCCTATATGGAAAACATGCATGAGAAACCCAGAAGATGGTACACCGTGTGATTTTGAAAGGTTTCTAATACGCACCTAATTTCTCATCTCCTTGTGCTCGGGTTCGCCTTTCCAGCTACTTTACTAGCAATCTCCCTACTTGGAGAATCAGCACCTTTAAGCTCCTGTCCCCTACAGGATGCAATTTGTCCTGAGGATGAACGGGAAGAGGGGCAACCAATGAGAGACTAGATCTATGTGTTGGGACAGGCACAGGTCACTCTATTTTCCCATCAGGAAGAAGAATTAACCACAGGCTCAGCCTGCCGCCCAGAAGCAGAATAGGGCCTGAGGCAATCCCGCGCTTTTGCGGCCAGCTCCCAAAAAAGCCAGTTGAAAAATGGAGCTCAGGGACACTGCAATTCACAAACCCGCAGAGCTATAAATGATAACTCTCATCCACAGATATATTGAGGGAAGGCAACGAAGAGGATTTGAAAGCAAGGCAGAATTTCAGGAAACAGGTTTCAGGAGGTAGATTCGAATCGCCTTTAAAGCATATGAAAAGTGGCAAAACGACGACAATGATGCCCTTGGCCAAACAGGGCGTATGCGTTTTTTCCTGAATATATTCAGGAAAAAACGCATACGCCCTGTTTGGCCAACCAAGCAACCTGGAAAGGCTAATCAGCGCTACAAAGAAGTCTCGCTTCCCGTCGGTCAAAAGGGCCATGCTGCAAAAAGTGTCCAAACCAGAAATGCAGGACAGGCCATGGAGAAATGGCAGCCTTGCTACGCTGATGGGCGGGATGTAAATTGCCAACAGCCACTCTGGAAAAGTGTACGGTGTGTCCTGAAACATCGAAAAAACACAGCTTAGGGAGCATAGGGCACGTCCACTCATGGGCGTATAAATTGGGAAAACTAAAAATCAGCAAGACACAGGCACCCCAAAGTTTAGGGCTGCTCTGTTGACAAGAACCTCCACTTCATGACACCTTAAATATCCCAGGAAAGAGAAAAATGGATAAAGAAGTTGTGGTCCTTATGTACAATGGAATATCACTCAGACATGAAATCAATGTCATAAGGCTAGTAGAGGCAAGATGAGTGGATTTAGGTACGATGATCCTAAGTGAAATAAGTCACACAGAAAAAGACACTTATCATAAGCTATCACTTATAGAGGGAATGTAAAAACCGCTACACTTGAACTGAATTACAAAACAGAACAGAGTCACACGTTTAGAAAACACACTATGGCTGCTTAACGGGAAAGGTGAGGTGGGGTGATGCATAAAACAAGGGTTTCAAATTCGCTCAGATACCGTTCCATACACCCAATATGTAATAGACAAGACCTACTCCTTGCTCAGTGAACTGGACTCAACACCCCCTATTCACCGCACAAGAATATATGTGACTAGTAAGAATCTTAAAACCTATGTATTGATATCTGTCTGGAAGTGAGTCAAGTGGGTGTAAAGCCGCATAAACACAGCCGTGAAAAGCAGCTAAACCCCATTATAAAAATAAATTACTTTTAAAAACCCGTAAAACAAAGACAGTGAAAGAGAGAGAAATTCTTACAAAATTCTTTCAGAGGCTGTGATGCAACCTGGATTGACCATATCTAGACCCACAGCTGGATGAGACATAAGGGTGGACAATCTTGGGGCTGAAAGTTTGGGTGAGGTTGGGTGAGCAAACGCACACCCTTTAAAGTAATACTGCCTGGTACCCATCCCATGGGTCCCAAATCTCCAGGTTCAAGGGCATCTTCCTACATCGAAAACATGCATGAGAAACCCAGAAGATGTTACACCGTGTGATTTTGAAAGGTTTCTAATACGCACCTCATTTCTCATCTCCTTGTGCTCGGGTTCGCCTTTCCAGCTACTTTACTAGCAATCTCCCTACTTGGAGAATCAGCACCTTTAAGCTCCTGTTCCCTACAGGTTGCAATTTGTCCTGAGGATGAACGGGAAGAGGGGCAACCAATGAGAGACTAGATCTAGGTGTTGGGACAGGCACAGCTCACTCTATTTTCCCATCGGGAAGAAGAATTAACCACAGGCTCAGCCTACCGCCCAGAAGCAGAATAGGGCCTGAGGCAATCCCGCGCTTTTGCGGCCAGCTCCCAAAAAAGCCAGTTGAAAAATGGAGCTCAGGGACACTGCAATTCACAAACCCGCAGAGTTATGTATGATAACTCTCATCCACAGATATATTGAGGGAAGGCAACAAAGAGGATTTGAAAGCAAGGCAGAATTGCAGTAAACAGGTTTCAGGAGGTAGATTCGAATCGCCTTTAAAGCATATGAAAAGTGGCAAAACGTCGACAATGATGCCCTTGGCCAAACAGGGCGTATGCGTTTTTTCCTGAATATATTCAGGAAAAAAAGCATACGCCCTGTTTGGCCAACCAAGCAACCTGGAAAGGCAAAACAGTGGTACAAAGAAGTCTCGCTTCCCATCGGTCTAAAGTGCCATGCTGCAAAATGTGTCAAAACCAGAAATGCAGGACAGGCCATGGAGAAATGGCAGCCTTGCTACGCTGATGGGCGGGATGTAAATTGCCAACAGCCACTCTGGAAAAGTGTATGGTGTGTCCTGAAACATCGAAAAAACACAGCTTAGGGAGCATAGGGCACGTCCACTCATGGGCGTAAAAATTGGGAAAACAAAAATCAGCAAGACACAGGCACCCCAAAGTTTAGGGCTGCTCTTTTGACAAGAACCTCCACTTCATGAAACCTTAAATATCCCACGAAAGAGAAAAATGGATAAAGAAGTTGTGGTCCTTATGTACAATGGAATATCACTCAGACATGAAATCAATGTCATAAGGCTAGTAGAAGCAAGATGAGTGGATTTAGGTACGATGATCCTAAGTGAAATAAGTCACACAGAAAAAGACACTTATCATAAGCTATCACTTATAGAGGGAATGTAAAAACCGCTACACTTGAACTGAATTACAAAACAGAACAGAGTCACACGTTTAGAAAACACACGATGGCTGCTTAACGGGAAAGGTGAGGAGGGGTGATGCATAAAACAAGGGTTTCAAATTCACTCAGATACCGTTCCATACACCCAATATGTAATAGACAAGACCTACTCCTTGCTCAGTGAACTGGACTCAACACCCCCTATTCACCGCACAAGAATATATGTGACTAGTAAGAATCTTAAAACCTATGTATTGATATCTGTCTGGAAGTGAGTCAAGTGGGTGTAAAGCCGCATAAACACAGCCGTGAAAAGCAGCTAAACCCCATTATAAAAATAAATTACTTTTAAAAACCCGTAAAACAAAGACAGTGAAAGAGAGAGAAATTCTTACAAAATTCGTTCAGAGGCTGTGATGCAACCTGGATTGACCATATCTAGACCCACAGCTGGATGAGACATAAGGGTGGACACTCTTGGGGCTGAAAGGTTTTGTGAGGTTGGGTGAGCAAACGCAGACCCTTTAAAGTAATACTGCCTGGTACCCATCCCATGGGTCCCAAATCTCCAGGTTCAAGGGCATCTTCCTACATCGAAAACATGCATGAGAAACCCAGAAGATGCTACACCGTGTGATTTTAAAAGGTTTCTAATACGCACCTCATTTCTCATCTCCTTGTGCTCGGGTTCGCCTTTCCAGCTACTTTACTAGAAATCTCCCTACTTGGAGAATCAGCACTTTAAGCTCCTGTTCCCTACAGGTTGCAATTTGTCCTGAGGATGAACGGGAAGAGGGGCAACCAATGAGAGACTAGATCTAGGTGTTGGGACAGGCACAGGTCACTCTATTTTCCCATCAGGAAGAAGAATTAACCACAGGCTCAGCCTGCCGCCCAGAAGCAGAATAGGGCCTGAGGCAATCCCGCGCTTTTGCGGCCAGCTCCCAAAAAAGCCAGTTGAAAAATGGAGCTCAGGGACACTGCAATTCACAAACCCGCAGAGCTATAAATGATAACTCTCATCCACAGATATATTGAGGGAAGGCAACGAAGAGGATTTGAAAGCAAGGCAGAATTGCAGGAAACAGGTTTCAGGAGGTACATTCGAATCGCCTTTAAAGCACATGAAAAGTGGCAAAACGTCGACAATGATGCCCTTGGCCAAACAGGGCGTATGCGTTTTTTCCTGAATATATTCAGGAAAAAACGCATACGCCCTGTTTGGCCAACCAAGCAACCTGGAAAGGCTAATCAGCGCTACAAAGAAGTCTCGCTTCCCATCGGTCAAAAGGGCCATGCTGCAAAAAGTGTCAAAACCAGAAATGCAGGACAGGCCATGGAGAAATGGCAGCCTTGCTACGCTGATGGGCGGGATGTAAATTGCCAACAGCCACTCTGGAGAAGTGTACGGTGTGTCCTGAAACATCGAAAAAACACAGCTTAGGGAGCATAGGGCACGTCCTCTCATGGGCGTATAAATTGGGAAAACTAAAAATCAGCAAGACACAGGCACCCTAAAGTTTAGGGCTGCTCTGTTGACAAGAACCTCCACTTCATGACACCTTAAATATCCCAGGAAAGAGAAAAATGGATAAAGAAGTTGTGGTCCTTATGTACAATGGAATATCACTCAGACATGAAATCAATGTCATAAGGCTAGTAGAAGCAAGATGAGTGGATTTAGGTACGACGATTCTAAGTGAAATAAGTCACACAGAAAAAGACACTTATCATAAGCTATCACTTATAGAGGGAATGTAAAAACCGCTACACATGAACTGAATTACAAAACAGAACAGAGTCACACGTTTAGAAAACACACTATGGCTGCTTAACGGGAAAGGTGAGGTGGGGTGATGCATAAAACAAGGGTTTCAAATTCGCTCAGATACCGTTCCATACACCCAATATGTAATAGACAAGACCTACTCCTTGCTCAGTGAACTGGACTCAACACCCCCTATTCAACGCACAAGAATATATGTGACTAGTAAGAATCTTAAAACCTATGTATTGATATCTGTCTGGAAGTGAGTCAAGTGGGTGTAAAGCCGCATAAACAGAGCCGTGAAAAGCATCTAAACCCCATTATAAAAATAAATTACTTTTAAAAACCCGTAAAACAAAGACAGTGAAAGAGAGAGAAATTCTTACAAAATTCTTTCAGAGGCTGTGATGCAACCTGGATTGACCATATCTAGACCCACAGCTGGATGAGACATAAGGGTGGACAATCTTGGGGCTGAAAGTTTGGGTGAGGTTGGGTGAGCAAACGCACACCCTTTAAAGTAATACTGCCTGGTACCCATCCCATGGGTCCCAAATCTCCAGGTTCAAGGGCATCTTCCTACATCGAAAACATGCATGAGAAACCCAGAAGATGTTACACCGTGTGATTTTGAAAGGTTTCTAATACGCACCTCATTTCTCATCTCCTTGTGCTCGGGTTCGCCTTTCCAGCTACTTTACTAGCAATCTCCCTACTTGGAGAATCAGCACCTTTAAGCTCCTGTTCCCTACAGGTTGCAATTTGTCCTGAGGATGAACGGGAAGAGGGGCAACCAATGAGAGACTAGATCTAGGTGTTGGGACAGGCACAGCTCACTCTATTTTCCCATCGGGAAGAAGAATTAACCACAGGCTCAGCCTACCGCCCAGAAGCAGAATAGGGCCTGAGGCAATCCCGCGCTTTTGCGGCCAGCTCCCAAAAAAGCCAGTTGAAAAATGGAGCTCAGGGACACTGCAATTCACAAACCCGCAGAGTTATGAATGATAACTCTCATCCACAGATATATTGAGGGAAGGCAACAAAGAGGATTTGAAAGCAAGGCAGAATTGCAGGAAACAGGTTTCAGGAGGTAGATTCGAATCGCCTTTAAAGCATATGAAAAGTGGCAAAACGTCGACAATGATGCCCTTGGCCAAACAGGGCGTATGCGTTTTTTCCTGAATATATTCAGGAAAAAAAGCATACGCCCTTTTTGGCCAACCAAGCAACCTGGAAAGGCAAATCAGTGCTACAAAGAAGTCTCGCTTCCCATCGGTCTAAACTGCCATGCTGCAAAATGTGTCAAAACCAGAAATGCAGGACAGGCCATGGAGAAATGGCAGCCTTGCTACGCTGATGGGCGGGATGTAAATTGCCAACAGCCACTCTGGAAAAGTGTATGGTGTGTCCTGAAACATCGAAAAAACACAGCTTAGGGAGCATAGGGCACGTCCACTCATGGGCGTATAAATTGGGAAAACTAAAAATCAGCAAGACACAGGCACCCCAAAGTTTAGGGCTGCTCTTTTGACAAGAACCTCCACTTCATGACACCTTAAATATCCCAGGAAAGAGAAAAATGGATAAAGAAGTTGTGGTCCTTATGTACAATGGAATATCACTCAGACATGAAATCAATGTCATAAGGCTAGTAGAAGCAAGATGAGTGGATTTAGGTACGATGATCCTAAGTGAAATAAGTCACACAGAAAAAGACACTTATCATAAGCTATCACTTATAGAGGGAATGTAAAAACCGCTACACTTGAACTGAATTACAAAACAGAACAGAGTCACACGTTTAGAAAACACACGATGGCTGCTTAACGGGAAAGGTGAGGTGGGGTGATGCATAAAACAAGGGTTTCAAATTCGCTCAGATACCGTTCCATACACCCAATATGTAATAGACAAGACCTACTCCTTGCTCAGTGAACTGGACTCAACACCCCCTATTCACCGCACAAAAATATATGTGACTAGTAAGAATCTTAAAACCTATGTATTGATATCTGTCTGGAAGTGAGTCAAGTGGGTGTAAAGCCGCATAAACACAGCCGTGAAAAGCAGCTAAACCCCATTATAAAAATAAATTACTTTTAAAAACCCGTAAAACAAAGAGAGTGAAAGAGAGAGAAATTCTTACAAAATTCGTTCAGAGGCTGTGATGCAACCTGGATTGACCATATCTAGACCCACAGCTGGATGAGACATAAGGTTGGACACTCTTGGGGCTGAAAGGTTTTGTGAGGTTGGGTGAGCAAACGCAGACCCTTTAAAGTAATACTGCCTGGTACCCATCCCATGGGTCCCAAATCTCCAGGTTCAAGGGCATCTTCCTACATCGAAAACATGCATGAGAAACCCAGAAGATGGTACACCGTGTGATTTTAAAAGGTTTCTAATACGCACCTCATTTCTCATCTCCTTGTGCTCGGGTTCGCCTTTCCAGCTACTTTACTAGCAATCTCCCTACTTGGAGAATCAGCACTTTAAGCTCCTGTTCCCTACAGGCTGCAATTTGTCCTGAGGATGAACGGGAAGAGGGGCAACCAATGAGAGACTAGATCTAGGTGTTGGGACAGGCACAGGTCACTCTATTTTCCCATCAGGAAGAAGAATTAACCACAGGCTCAGCCTGCCGCCCAGAAGCAGAATAGGGCCTGAGGCAATCCCGCGCTTTTGCGGACAGCTCCCAAAAAAGCCAGTTGAAAAATGGAGCTCAGGGACACTGCAATTCACAAACCCGCAGAGCTATAAATGATAACTCTCATCCACAGATATATTGAGGGAAGGCAACGAAGAGGATTTGAAAGCAAGGCAGAATTGCAGGAAACAGGTTTCAGGAGGTACATTCGAATCGCCTTTAAAGCACATGAAAAGTGGCAAAACGTCGACAATGATGCCCTTGGCCAAACAGGGCGTATGCGTTTTTTCCTGAATATATTCAGGAAAAAACGCATACGCCCTGTTTGGCCAACCAAGCAACCTGGAAAGGCTAATCAGCGCTACAAAGAAGTCTCGCTTCCCATCGGTCAAAAGGGCCATGCTGCAAAAAGTGTCAAAACCAGAAATGCAGGACAGGCCATGGAGAAATGGCAGCCTTGCTACGCTGATGGGCGGGATGTAAATTGCCAACAGCCACTCTGGAGAAGTGTACGGTGTGTCCTGAAACATCGAAAAAACACAGCTTAGGGAGCATAGGGCACGTCCTCTCATGGGCGTATAAATTGGGAAAACTAAAAATCAGCAAGACACAGGCACCCTAAAGTTTAGGGCTGCTCTGTTGACAAGAACCTCCACTTCATGACACCTTAAATATCCCAGGAAAGAGAAAAATGGATAAAGAAGTTGTGGTCCTTATGTACAATGGAATATCACTCAGACATGAAATCAATGTCATAAGGCTAGTAGAAGCAAGATGAGTGGATTTAGGTACGACGATTCTAAGTGAAATAAGTCACACAGAAAAAGACACTTATCATAAGCTATCACTTATAGAGGGAATGTAAAAACCGCTACACATGAACTGAATTACAAAACAGAACAGAGTCACACGTTTAGAAAACACACTATGGCTGCTTAACGGGAAAGGTGAGGTGGGGTGATGCATAAAACAAGGGTTTCAAATTCGCTCAGATACCGTTCCATACACCCAATATGTAATAGACAAGACCTACTCCTTGCTCAGTGAACTGGACTCAACACCCCCTATTCACCGCACAAGAATATATGTGACTAGTAAGAATCTTAAAACCTATGTATTGATATCTGTCTAGAAGTGAGTCAAGTGGGTGTAAAGCCGCATAAACACAGCCGTGAAAAGCAGCTAAACCCCATTATAAAAATAAATTACTTTTAAAAACCCGTAAAACAAAGACAGTGAAAGAGAGAGAAATTCTTACAAAATTCTTTCAGAGGCTGTGATGCAACCTGGATTGACCATATCTAGACCCACAGCTGGATGAGACATAAGGGTGGACAATCTTGGGGCTGAAAGTTTGGGTGAGGTTGGGTGAGCAAACGCACACCCTTTAAAGTAATACTGCCTGGTACCCATCCCATGGGTCCCAAATCTCCAGGTTCAAGGGCATCTTCCTACATCGAAAACATGCATGAGAAACCCAGAAGATGGTACACCGTGTGATTTTGAAAGGTTTCTAATACGCACCTCATTTCTCATCTCCTTGTGCTCGGGTTCGCCTTTCCAGCTACTTTACTAGCAATCTCCCTACTTGGAGAATCACCACCTTTAAGCTCCTGTTCCCTACAGGTTGCAATTTGTCCTGAGGATGAACGGGAAGAGGGGCAACCAATGAGAGACTAGATCTAGGTGTTGGGACAGGCACAGCTCACTCTATTTTCCCATCGGGAAGAAGAATTAACCACAGGCTCAGCCTGCCGCCCAGAAGCAGAATAGGGCCTGAGACAATCCTGCGCTTTTGCGGCCAGCTCCCAAAAAAGCCAGTTGAAAAATGGAGCTCAGGGACACTGCAATTCAGAAACCCGCAGATCTATAAATGATAACTCTCATCCACAGATATATTGAGGGAAGGCAACGAAGAGGATTTGAAAGCAAGGCAGAATTGCAGGAAACAGGTTTCAGGAGGTAGATTCGAATCGCCTTTAAAGCACATGAAAAGTGGCAAAACGTCGACAATGATGCCCTTGGCCAAAAAGGGCGTATGCGTTTTTTCCTGAATATATTCAGGAAAAAACGCATACGCCCTTTTAGGCCAACCAAGCAACCTGGAAAGGCAAATCAGTGCTACAAAGAAGTCTCGCTTCCCTTCGGTCAAAAGTGCCATGCTGCAAAAAGTGTCAAAACCAGAACTGCAGGACAGGCCATGGAGAAATGGCAGCCTTGCTACGCTGATGGGCGGGATGTAAATTGCCAACAGCCACTCTGGAGAAGTGTACGGTTTGTCCTGAAACATCGAAAAAACACAGCTTAGGGAGCATAGGGCACGTCCACTCATGGGCGTATAAATTGGGAAAACTAAAAATCAGCAAGACACAGGCACCCCAAAGTTTAGGGCTGCTCTGTTGACAAGAACCTCCACTTCATGACACCTTAAATATCCCAGGAAAGAGAAAAATGGATAAAAAAAGTTGTGGTCCTTATGTACAATGGAATATCACTCAGACATGAAATCAATGTCATAAGGCTAGTAGAAGCAAGATGAGTGGATTTAGGTACGATGATTCTAAGTGAAATAAGTCACACAGAAAAAGGCACTTATCATAAGCTATCACTTATAGAGGGAATGTAATAACCGCTACACTTGAACTGAATTACAAAACAGAACAGAGTCACACGTTTAGAAAACACACTATGGCTGCTTAACGGGAAAGGTGAGGTGGGGTGAGGCATAAAACAAGGGTTTCAAATTCGCTCAGATACCGTTCCATACACCCAATATGTAATAGACAAGACCTACTCCTTGCTCAGTGAACTGGACTCAACACCCCCTATTCACCGCACAAGAATATATGTGACTATTAAGAATCTTAAAACCTATGCATTGATATCTGTCTGGAAGTGAGTCAAGTGGGTGTAAAGCCGCATAAACACAGCCGTGAAAAGCAGCTAAACCCCATTATAAAAATAAATTACTTTTAAAAACCCGTAAAACAAAGACAGTGAAAGAGAGAGAAATTCTTACAAAATTCGTTCAGAGGCTGTGATGCAACCTGGATTGACCATATCTAGACCCACAGTTGGATGAGACATAAGGGTGGACACTCTTGGGGCTGAAAGGTTGGGTGAGGTTGGGTGAGCAAACGCAGACCCTTTAAAGTAATACTGCCTGGTACCCATCCCATGGGTCCCAAATCTCCAGGTTCAAGGGCATCTTCCTACATCGAAAACATGCATGAGAAACCCAGAAGATGGTACACCGTGTGATTTTGAAAGGTTTCTAATACGCACCTCATTTCTCATCTCCTTGTGCTCGGGTTCGCCTTTCCAGCTACTTTACTAGCAATCTCCCTACTTGGAGAATCAGCACCTTTAAGCTCCTGTTCCCTACAGGTTGCAATTTGTCCTGAGGATGAACGGGAAGAGGGGCAACCAATGAGAGACTAGATCTAGGTGTTGGGACAGGCACAGGTCACTCTATTTCCCATCAGGAAGAAGAATTAACCACAGGCTAAGCCTGCCGCCCAGAAGCAGAATAGGGCCTGAGGCAATCCCGCACTTTTGCGGCCAGCTCCCAAAAAAGCCAGTTGAAAAATGGAGCTCAGGGACACTGCAATTCAGAAACCCGCAGAGTTATGAATGATAACTCTCATCCACAGATATATTGAGGGAAGGCAACGAAGAGGATTTGAAAGCAAGGCAGAATTGCAGGAAACAGATTTCAGGAGGTAGATTCGAATCGCCTTTAAAGCACATGAAAAGCGGCAAAACGTCGACAATGATGCCCTTGGCCAAAAAGGGCGTATGCGTTTTTTCCTGAATATATTCAGGAAAAAACGCATACGCCCTTTTTGGCCAACCAAGCAACCTGGAAAGGCAAATCAGTGCTACAAAGAAGTCTCGCTCCCCATTGGTCAAAAGTGCCATGCTGCAAAAAGTGTCAAAACCAGAAATGCAGGACAGGCCATGGAGAAATGGCAGCCTTGCTACGCTGATGGGCGGAATTTAAATTGCCAACAGCCACTCTGGAGAAGTGTACGGTGTGTCCTGAAACATCGAAAAAACACAGCTTAGGGAGCATAGGGCACGTCCACTCATGGGCGTATAAATTGGGAAAACTAAAAATCAGCAAGACACAGGCACCCCAAAGTTTAGGGCTGCTCTGTTGTCAAGAACCTCCACTTCATGACACCTTAAATATACCAGGAAAGAGAAAAATGGATAAAGAAGTTGTGGTCCTTATGTACAATGGAATATCACTCAGACATGAAATCAATGTCATAAGGCTAGTAGAAGCAAGATGAGTGGATTTAGGTACGATGATTCTAAGTGAAATAAGTCACACAGAAAAAGACACTTATCATAAGCTCTCACTTATAGAGGGAATGTAAAAACCGCTACACTTGAACTGAATTACAAAACAGAACAGAGTCACACGTGTAGAAAACACACGATGGCTGCTTAACGGGAAAGGTGAGGTGGGGTGATGCATAAAACAAGGGTTTCAAATTCGCTCAGATACCGTTCCATACACCCAATATGTAATATACAAGACCTACTCCTTGCTCAGTGAACTGGATTCAACACCCCCTATTCACCGCACAAGAATATATGTGACTAGTAAGAATCTTAAAACCTATGTATTGATATCTGTCTGGAAGTGAGTCAAGTGGGTGTAAAGCCGCATAAACACAGCCGTGAAAAGCAGCTAAACCCCATTATAAAAATAAATTACTTTTAAAAACCCGTAAAACAAAGACAGTGAAACAGAGAGAAATTCTTACAAAATTCGTTCAGAGGCTGTGATGCAACCTGGATTGACCATATCTAGACCCACAGCTGGATGAGACATAAGGGTGGACACTCTTGGGGCTGAAACGTTGGGTGAGGTTGGGTGAGCAAACGCAGACTCTTTAAAGTAATACTGCCTGGTACCCATCCCATGGGTCCCAAATCTCCAGGTTCAAGGGCATCTTCCTACATCGAAAACATGCATGAGAAACCCAGAAGATGGTACACCGTGTGATTTTGAAAGGTTTCTAATACGCACCTCATTTCTCATCTCCTTGTGCTCGGGTTCGCCTTTCCAGCTATTTTACTAGCAATCTCCCTACTTGGAGAATCAGCACCTTTAAGCTCCTGTCCCCTACAGGATGCAATTTGTCCTGAGGATGAACGGGAAGAGGGGCAACCAATGAGAGACTAGATCTATGTGTTGGGACAGGCACAGGTCACTCTATTTTCCCATCGGGAAGAAGAATTAACCACAGGCTCAGCCTGCCGCCCAGAAGCAGAATAGGGCCTGAGGCAATCCCGAGCTTTTGCGGACAGCTCCCAAAAATCCAGTTGAAAAATGGAGCTCAGGGACACTGCAATTCACAAACCCGCAGAGCTATAAATGATAACTCTCATCCACAGATATATTGAGGGAAGGCAACGAAGAGGATTTGAAAGCAAGGCAGAATTGCAGGAAACAGGTTTCAGGAGGTACATTCGAATCGCCTTTAAAGCACATGAAAAGTGGCAAAACGTCGACAATGATGCCCTTGGCCAAACAGGGCGTATGCGTTTTTTCCTGAATATATTCAGGAAAAAACGCATACGCCCTGTTTGGCCAACCAAGCAACCTGGAAAGGCTAATCAGCGCTACAAAGAAGTCTCGCTTCCCATCGGTCAAAAGGGCCATGCTGCAAAAAGTGTCAAAACCAGAAATGCAGGACAGGCCATGGAGAAATGGCAGCCTTGCTACGCTGATGGGCGGGATGTAAATTGCCAACAGCCACTCTGGAGAAGTGTACGGTGTGTCCTGAAACATCGAAAAAACACAGCTTAGGGAGCATAGGGCACGTCCTCTCATGGGCGTATAAATTGGGAAAACTAAAAATCAGCAAGACACAGGCACCCTAAAGTTTAGGGCTGCTCTGTTGACAAGAACCTCCACTTCATGACACCTTAAATATCCCAGGAAAGAGAAAAATGGATAAAGAAGTTGTGGTCCTTATGTACAATGGAATATCACTCAGACATGAAATCAATGTCATAAGGCTAGTAGAAGCAAGATGAGTGGATTTAGGTACGACGATTCTAAGTGAAATAAGTCACACAGAAAAAGACACTTATCATAAGCTATCACTTATAGAGGGAATGTAAAAACCGCTACACATGAACTGAATTACAAAACAGAACAGAGTCACACGTTTAGAAAACACACTATGGCTGCTTAACGGGAAAGGTGAGGTGGGGTGATGCATAAAACAAGGGTTTCAAATTCGCTCAGATACCGTTCCATACACCCAATATGTAATAGACAAGACCTACTCCTTGCTCAGTGAACTGGACTCAACACCCCCTATTCACCGCACAAGAATATATGTGACTAGTAAGAATCTTAAAACCTATGTATTGATATCTGTCTAGAAGTGAGTCAAGTGGGTGTAAAGCCGCATAAACACAGCCGTGAAAAGCAGCTAAACCCCATTATAAAAATAAATTACTTTTAAAAACCCGTAAAACAAAGACAGTGAAAGAGAGAGAAATTCTTACAAAATTCTTTCAGAGGCTGTGATGCAACCTGGATTGACCATATCTAGACCCACAGCTGGATGAGACATAAGGGTGGACAATCTTGGGGCTGAAAGTTTGGGTGAGGTTGGGTGAGCAAACGCACACCCTTTAAAGTAATACTGCCTGGTACCCATCCCATGGGTCCCAAATCTCCAGGTTCAAGGGCATCTTCCTACATCGAAAACATGCATGAGAAACCCAGAAGATGGTACACCGTGTGATTTTGAAAGGTTTCTAATACGCACCTCATTTCTCATCTCCTTGTGCTCGGGTTCGCCTTTCCAGCTACTTTACTAGCAATCTCCCTACTTGGAGAATCACCACCTTTAAGCTCCTGTTCCCTACAGGTTGCAATTTGTCCTGAGGATGAACGGGAAGAGGGGCAACCAATGAGAGACTAGATCTAGGTGTTGGGACAGGCACAGCTCACTCTATTTTCCCATCGGGAAGAAGAATTAACCACAGGCTCAGCCTGCCGCCCAGAAGCAGAATAGGGCCTGAGACAATCCTGCGCTTTTGCGGCCAGCTCCCAAAAAAGCCAGTTGAAAAATGGAGCTCAGGGACACTGCAATTCAGAAACCCGCAGATCTATAAATGATAACTCTCATCCACAGATATATTGAGGGAAGGCAACGAAGAGGATTTGAAAGCAAGGCAGAATTGCAGGAAACAGGTTTCAGGAGGTAGATTCGAATCGCCTTTAAAGCACATGAAAAGTGGCAAAACGTCGACAATGATGCCCTTGGCCAAAAAGGGCGTATGCGTTTTTTCCTGAATATACTTAGGAAAAAACGCATACGCCCTTTTTGGCCAACCAAGCAACCTGCAAAGGCAAATCAGTGCTACAAAGAAGTCTCGCTTCCCATCGGTCAAAAGTGCCATGCTGCAAAAAGTGTCAAAACCAGAACTGCAGGACAGGCCATGGAGAAATGGCAGCCTTGCTACGCTGATGGGCGGGATGTAAATTGCCAACAGCCACTCTGGAGAAGTGTACGGTTTGTCCTGAAACATCGAAAAAACACAGCTTAGGGAGCATAGGGCACGTCCACTCATGGGCGTATAAATTGGGAAAACTAAAAATCAGCAAGACACAGGCACCCCAAAGTTTAGGGCTGCTCTGTTGTCAAGAACCTCCACTTCATGACACCTTAAATATACCAGGAAAGAGAAAAATGGATAAAGAAGTTGTGGTCCTTATGTACAATGGAATATCACTCAGACATGAAATCAATGTCATAAGGCTAGTAGAAGCAAGATGAGTGGATTTAGGTACGATGATTCTAAGTGAAATAAGTCACACAGAAAAAGACACTTATCATAAGCTCTCACTTATAGAGGGAATGTAAAAACCGCTACACTTGAACTGAATTACAAAACAGAACAGAGTCACACGTGTAGAAAACACACGATGGCTGCTTAACGGGAAAGGTGAGGTGGGGTGATGCATAAAACAAGGGTTTCAAATTCGCTCAGATACCGTTCCATACACCCAATATGTAATATACAAGACCTACTCCTTGCTCAGTGAACTGGATTCAACACCCCCTATTCACCGCACAAGAATATATGTGACTAGTAAGAATCTTAAAACCTATGTATTGATATCTGTCTGGAAGTGAGTCAAGTGGGTGTAAAGCCGCATAAACACAGCCGTGAAAAGCAGCTAAACCCCATTATAAAAATAAATTACTTTTAAAAACCCGTAAAACAAAGACAGTGAAACAGAGAGAAATTCTTACAAAATTCGTTCAGAGGCTGTGATGCAACCTGGATTGACCATATCTAGACCCACAGCTGGATGAGACATAAGGGTGGACACTCTTGGGGCTGAAAAGTTGGGTGAGGTTGGGTGAGCAAACGCAGACTCTTTAAAGTAATACTGCCTGGTACCCATCCCATGGGTCCCAAATCTCCAGGTTCAAGGGCATCTTCCTACATCGAAAACATGCATGAGAAACCCAGAAGATGGTACACCGTGTGATTTT
Source organism: Eschrichtius robustus (assembly GCF_028021215.1). Classification (NCBI taxonomy): domain Eukaryota; kingdom Metazoa; phylum Chordata; class Mammalia; order Artiodactyla; family Eschrichtiidae; genus Eschrichtius; species Eschrichtius robustus. The sequence goes on along the minus strand of NW_027175519.1, from coordinate 134,876 downwards.
GAAAGGTTTCTAATACGCACCTCATTTCTCATCTCCTTGTGCTCGGGTTCGCCTTTCCAGCTATTTTACTAGCAATCTCCCTACTTGGAGAATCAGCACCTTTAAGCTCCTGTCCCCTACAGGATGCAATTTGTCCTGAGGATGAACGGGAAGAGGGGCAACCAATGAGAGACTAGATCTATGTGTTGGGACAGGCACAGGTCACTCTATTTTCCCATCGGGAAGAAGAATTAACCACAGGCTCAGCCTGCCGCCCAGAAGCAGAATAGGGCCTGAGGCAATCCCGAGCTTTTGCGGACAGCTCCCAAAAATCCAGTTGAAAAATGGAGCTCAGGGACACTGCAATTCACAAACCCGCAGAGCTATAAATGATAACTCTCATCCACAGATATATTGAGGGAAGGCAACGAAGACGATTTGAAAGCAAGGCAGAATTGCAGGAAACAGGTTTCAGGAGGTAGATTCGAATCGCCTTTAAAGCATATGAAAAGCGGCAAAACGTCGACAATGATGCCCTTGGCCAAACAGGGCGTATGCGTTTTTTCCTGAATATATTCAGGAAAAAACGCATACGCCCTGTTTGGCCAACCAAGCAACCTGGAAAGGCAAATCAGTGCTACAAACAAGTCTCGCTTCCCATCGGTCTAAAGTGCCATGCTGCAAAAAGTGTCAAAACCAGAAATGCAGGACAGGCCATGGAGAAATGGCAGCCTTGCTACGCTGATGGGCGGGATGTAAATTGCCAACAGCCACTCTGGAAAAGTGTATGGTGTGTCCTGAAACATCGAAAACACACAGCTTAGGGAGCATAGGGCACGTCCACTCATGGGCGTATAAATTGGGAAAACTAAAAATCAGCAAGACACAGGCACCCCAAAGTTTAGGGCTGCTCTTTTGACAAGAACCTCCACTTCATGACACCTTAAATATCCCAGGAAAGAGAAAAATGGATAAAGAAGTTGTGGTCCTTATGTACAATGGAATATCACTCAGACATGAAATCAATGTCATAAGGCTAGTAGAAGCAAGATGAGTGGATTTAGGTACGATGATCCTAAGTGAAATAAGTCACACAGAAAAAGACACTTATCATAAGCTATCACTTATAGAGGGAATGTAAAACCCGCTACACTTGAACTGAATTACAAAACAGAACAGAGTCACACGTTTAGAAAACACACGATGGCTGCTTAACGGGAAAGGTGAGGTGGGGTGATGCATAAAACAAGGGTTTCAAATTCGCTCAGATACCGTTCCATACACCCAATATGTAATAGACAAGACCTACTCCTTGCTCAGTGAACTGGACTCAACACCCCCTATTCACCGCACAAGAATATATGTGACTAGTAAGAATCTTAAAACCTATGTATTGATATCTGTCTGGAAGTGAGTCAAGTGGGTGTAAAGCCGCATAAACACAGCCGTGAAAAGCAGCTAAACCCCATTATAAAAATAAATTACTTTTAAAAACCCGTAAAACAAAGACAGTGAAAGAGAGAGAAATTCTTACAAAATTCGTTCAGAGGCTGTGATGCAACCTGGATTGACCATATCTAGACCCACAGCTGGATGAGACATAAGGTTGGACACTCTTGGGGCTGAAAGGTTGGGTGAGGTTGGGTGAGCAAACGCAGACCCTTTAAAGTAATACTGCCTGGTACCCATCCCATGGGTCCCAAATCTCCAGGTTCAAGGGCATCTTCCTACATCGAAAACATGCATGAGAAACCCAGAAGATGGTACACCGTGTGATTTTGAAAGGTTTCTAATACGCACCTCATTTCTCATCTCCTTGTGCTCGGGTTCGCCTTTCCAGCTACTTTACTAGCAATCTCCCTACTTGGAGAATCAGCACTTTTAAGCTCCTGTTCCCTACAGGTTGCAATTTGTCCTGAGGATGAACGGGAAGAGGGGCAACCAATGAGAGACTAGATCTAGGTGTTGGGACAGGCACAGGTCACTCTATTTTCCCATCAGGAAGAAGAATTAACCACAGGCTCAGCCTGCCGCCCAGAAGCAGAATAGGGCCTGAGGCAATCCCGCGCTTTTGCGGCCAGCTCCCAAAAAAGCCAGTTGAAAAATGGAGCTCAGGGACACTGCAATTCACAAACCCGCAGAGCTATAAATGATAACTCTCATCCACAGATATATTGAGGGAAGGCAACGAAGAGGATTTGAAAGCAAGGCAGAATTGCAGGAAACAGGTTTCAGGAGGTACATTCGAATCGCCTTTAAAGCACATGAAAAGTGGCAAAACGTCGACAATGATGCCCTTGGCCAAACAGGGCGTATGCGTTTTTTCCTGAATATATTCAGGAAAAAACGCATACGCCCTGTTTGGCCAACCAAGCAACCTGGAAAGGCTAATCAGCGCTACAAAGAAGTCTCGCTTCCCATCGGTCAAAAGGGCCATGCTGCAAAAAGTGTCAAAACCAGAAATGCAGGACAGGCCATGGAGAAATGGCAGCCTTGCTACGCTGATGGGCGGGATGTAAATTGCCAACAGCCACTCTGGAGAAGTGTACGGTGTGTCCTGAAACATCGAAAAAACACAGCTTAGGGAGCATAGGGCACGTCCTCTCATGGGCGTATAAATTGGGAAAACTAAAAATCAGCAAGACACAGGCACCCCAAAGTTTAGGGCTGCTCTGTTGACAAGAACCTCCACTTCATGACACCTTAAATATCCCAGGAAAGAGAAAAATGGATAAGAAGTTGTGGTCCTTATGTACAATGGAATATCACTCAGACATGAAATCAATGTCATAAGGCTAGTAGAAGCAAGATGAGTGGATTTAGGTACGATGATTCTAAGTGAAATAAGTCACACAGAAAAAGACACTTATCATAAGCTATCACTTATAGAGGGAATGTAATAACCGCTACACTTGAACTGAATTACAAAACAGAACAGAGTCACACGTTTAGAAAACACACTATGGCTGCTTAACGGGAAAGGTGAGGTGGGGTGAGGCATAAAACAAGGGTTTCAAATTCGCTCAGATACCGTTCCATACACCCAATATGTAATAGACAAGACCTACTCCTTGCTCAGTGACCTGGACTCAACACCCCCTATTCACCGCACAAGAATATATGTGACTAGTAAGAATCTTAAAACCTATGTATTGATATCTGTCTGGAAGTGAGTCAAGTGGGTGTAAAGCCGCATAAACACAGCCGTGAAAAGCAGCTAAACCCCATTATAAAAATAAATTACTTTTAAAAACCCGTAAAACAAAGACAGTGAAAGAGAGAGAAATTCTTACAAAATTCGTTCAGAGGCTGTGATGCAACCTGGATTGACCATATCTAGACCCACAGCTGGATGAGACATAAGGGTGGACACTCTTGGGGCTAAAAGTTTGGGTGAGGTTGGGTGAGCAAACGCAGACCCTTTAAAGTAATACTGCCTGGTACCCATCCCATGGGTCCCAAATCTCCAGGTTCAAGGGCATCTTCCTACATCGAAAACATGCATGAGAAACCCAGAAGATGGTACACCGTGTGATTTTGAAAGGTTTCTAATACGCACCTCATTTCTCATCTCCTTGTGCTCGGGTTCGCCTTTCCAGCTACTTTACTAGCAATCTCCCTACTTGGAGAATCAGCACCTTTAAGCTCCTGTTCCCTACAGGTTGCAATTTGTCCTGAGGATGAACGGGAAGAGGGGCAACCAATGAGAGACTAGATCTAGGTGTTGGGACAGGCACAGGTCACTCTATTTCCCATCAGGAAGAAGAATTAACCACAGGCTAAGCCTGCCGCCCAGAAGCAGAATAGGGCCTGAGGCAATCCCGCGCTTTTGCGGCCAGCTCCCAAAAAAGCCAGTTGAAAAATGGAGCTCAGGGACACTGCAATTCAGAAACCCGCAGAATTATGAATGATAACTCTCATCCACAGATATATTGAGGGAAGGCAACGAAGAGGATTTGAAAGCAAGGCAGAATTGCAGGAAACAGATTTCAGGAGGTAGATTCGAATCGCCTTTAAAGCACATGAAAAGCGGCAAAACGTCGACAATGATGCCCTTGGCCAAAAAGGGCGTATGCGTTTTTTCCTGAATATATTCAGGAAAAAACGCATACGCCCTTTTTGGCCAATCAAGCAACCTGGAAAGGCAAATCAGTGCTACAAAGAATTCTCGCTTCCCATCGGTCAAAAGTGCCATGCTGCAAAAAGTGTCCAAACCAGAAATGCAGGACAGGCCATGGAGAAATGGCAGCCTTGCTACGCTGATGGGCGGGATGTAAATTGCCAACAGCCACTCTGGAAAAGTGTACGGTGTGTCCTGAAACATCGAAAAAACACAGCTTAGGGAGCATAGGGCACGTCCACTCATGGGCGTATAAATTGGGAAAACTAAAAATCAGCAAGACACAGGCACCCCAAAGATTAGGGCTGCTCTGTTGACAAGAACCTCCACTTCATGACACCTTAAATATCCCAGGAAAGAGAAAAATGGATAAAGAAGTTGTGGTCCTTATGTACAATGGAATATCACTCAGACATGAAATCAATGTCATAAGGCTAGTAGAAGCAAGATGATTGGATTTAGGTACGATGATCCTAAGTGAAATAAGTCACACAGAAAAAGACACTTATCATAAGCTATCACTTATAGAGGGAATGTAAAAACCGCTACACTTGAACTGAATTACAAAACAGAACAGAGTCACACGTTTAGAAAACACTCTATGGCTGCTTAACGGGAAAGGTGAGGTGGGGTGATGCATAAAACAAGGGTTTCAAATTCGCTCAGATACCGTTCCATACACCCAATATGTAATAGACAAGACCTACTCCTTGCTCAGTGAACTGGACTCAACACCCCCTATTCACCGCACAAGAATATATGTGACTAGTAAGAATCTTAAAACCTATGTATTGATATCTGTCTGGAAGTGAGTCAAGTGGGTGTAAAGCCGCATAAACACAGCCGTGAAAAGCAGCTAAACCCCATTATAAAAATAAATTACTTTTAAAAACCCGTAAAACAAAGACAGTGAAAGAGAGAGAAATTCTTACAAAATTCGTTCAGAGGCTGTGATGCAACCTGGATTGACCATATCTAGACCCACAGCTGGATGAGACATAAGGGTGGACACTCTTGGGGCTGAAAGGTTGGGTGAGGTTGGGTGAGCAAACGCAGACCCTTTAAAGTAAATCTGCCTGGTACCCAACCCATGGGTCCCAAATCTCCAGGTTCAAGGGCATCTTCCTATATGGAAAACATGCATGAGAAACCCAGAAGATGGTACACCGTGTGATTTTGAAAGGTTTCTAATATGCACCTCATTTCTCATCTCCTTGTGCTCGGGTTCGCCTTTCCAGCTACTTTACTAGCAATCTCCCTACTTGGAGAATCAGCACCTTTAAGCTCCTGTCCCCTACAGGATGCAATTTGTCCTGAGGATGAACGGGAAGAGGGGCAACCAATGAGAGACTAGATCTATGTGTTGGGACAGGCACAGCTCACTCTATTTTCCCATCGGGAAGAAGAATTAACCACAGGCTCAGCCTGCCGCCCAGAAGCAGAATAGGGCCTGAGGCAATCCCGAGCTTTTGCGGCCAGCTCCCAAAAAAGCCAGTTGAAAATTGGAGCTCAGGGACACTGCAATTCACAAACCCGCAGAGCTATAAATGATAACTCTCATCCACAGATATATTGAGGGAAGGCAACGAAGAGGATTTGAAAGCAAGGCAGAATTGCAGGAAACAGGTTTCAGGAGGTAGATTCGAATCGCCTTTAAAGCATATGAAAAGTGGCAAAACGTCGACAATGATGCCCTTGGCCAAACAGGGCGTATGCGTTTTTTCCTGAATATATTCAGGAAAAACCCATACGCCCTGTTTGGCCAACCAAGCAACCTGGAAAGGCTAATCAGCGCTACAAAGAAGTCTCGCTTCCCATCGGTCAAAAGGGCCATGCTGCAAAAAGTGTCAAAACCAGAAATGCAGGACAGGCCATTGAGAAATGGCAGCCTTGCTACGCTGATGGGCGGGATGTAAATTGCCAACAGCCACTCTGGAGAAGTGTACGGTGTGTCCTGAAACATCGAAAAAACACAGCTTAGGGAGCATAGGGCACGTCCTCTCATGGGCGTATAAATTGGGAAAACTAAAAATCAGCAAGACACAGGCACCCCAAAGTTTAGGGCTGCTCTGTTGACAAGAACCTCCACTTCATGACACCTTAAATATCCCAGGAAAGAGAAAAATGGATAAAGAAGTTGTGGTCCTTATGTACAATGGAATATCACTCAGACATGAAATCAATGTCATAAGGCTAGTAGAAGCAAGATGAGTGGATTTAGGTACGATGATTCTAAGTGAAATAAGTCACACAGAAAAAGACACTTATCATAAGCTATCACTTATAGAGGGAATGTAAAAACCGCTACACATGAACTGAATTACAAAACAGAACAGAGTCACACGTTTAGAAAACACACTATGGCTGCTTAACGGGAAAGGTGAGGTGGGGTGATGCATAAAACAAGGGTTTCAAATTCGCTCAGATACCGTTCCATACACCCAATATGTAATAGACAAGACCTACTCCTTGCTCAGTGAACTGGACTCAACACCCCCTATTCACCGCACAATAATATATGTGACTAGTAAGAATCTTAAAACCTATGTATTGATATCTGTCTGGAAGTGAGTCAAGTGGGTGTAAAGCAGCATAAACACAGCCGTGAAAAGCAGCTAAACCCCATTATAAAAATAAATTACTTTTAAAAACCCGTAAAACAAAGACAGTGAAAGAGAGAGAAATTCTTACAAAATTCGTTCAGAGGCTGTGATGCAACCTGGATTGACCATATCTACACCCACAGCTGGATGAGACATAAGGGTGGACAATCTTGGGGCTGAAAGTTTGGGTGAGGTTGGGTGAGCAAACGCAGACCCTTTAAAGTAATACTGCCTGGTACCCATCCCATGGGTCCCAAATCTCCAGGTTCAAGGGCATCTTCCTACATCGAAAACATGCATGAGAAACCCAGAAGATGGTACACCGTGTGATTTTGAAAGGTTTCTAATACGCACCTCATTTCTCATCTCCTTGTGCCCGGGTTCGCCTTTCCAGCTACTTTACTAGCAATCTCCCTACTTGGAGAATCAGCACCTTTAAGCTCCTGTTCCCTACAGGTTGCAATTTGTCCTGAGGATGAACGGGAAGAGGGGCAACCAATGAGAGACTAGATCTAGGTGTTGGGACAGGCACAGCTCACTGTATTTTCCCATCGGGAAGAAGAATTAACCACAGGCTCAGCCTGCCGCCCAAAAGCAGAATAGGGCCTGAGACAATCCTGCGCTTTTGCGGCCAGCTCCCAAAAAGCCAGTTGAAAAATGGAGCTCAGGGACACTGCAATTCAGAAACCCGCAGATCTATAAATGATAACTCTCATCCACAGATATATTGAGGGAAGGCAACGAAGAGGATTTGAAAGCAAGGCAGAATTGCAGGAAACAGGTTTCAGGAGGTAGATTCGAATCGCCTTTAAAGCACATGAAAAGTGGCAAAACGTCGACAATGATGCCCTTGGCCAAAAAGGGCGTATGCGTTTTTTCCTGAATATACTTAGGAAAAAACGCATACGCCCTTTTTGGCCAACCAAGCAACCTGGAAAGGCAAATCAGTGCTACAAAGAAGTCTCGCTTCCCATCGGTCAAAAGTGCCATGCTGCAAAAAGTGTCAAAACCAGAAATGCAGGACAGGCCATGGAGAAATGGCAGCCTTGCTACGCTGATGGGCGGGATGTAAATTGCCAACAGCCACTCTGGAGAAGTGTACGGTTTGTCCTGAAACATCGAAAAAACACAGCTTAGGGAGCATAGGGCACGTCCACTCATGGGCGTATAAATTGGGAAAACTAAAAATCAGCAAGACACAGGCACCCCAAAGTTTAGGGCTGCTCTGTTGACAAGAACCTCCACTTCATGACACCTTAAATATCCCAGGAAAGAGAAAAATGGATAAAGAAGTTGTGGTCCTTATGTACAATGGAATATCACTCAGACATGAAATCAATGTCATAAGGCTAGTAGAAGCAAGATGAGTGGATTTAGGTACGATGATTCTAAGTGAAATAAGTCACACAGAAAAAGGCACTTATCATAAGCTATCACTTATAGAGGGAATGTAATAACCGCTACACTTGAACTGAATTACAAAACAGAACAGAGTCACACGTTTAGAAAACACTCTATGGCTGCTTAACGGGAAAGGTGAGGTGGGGTGAGGCATAAAACAAGGGTTTCAAATTCGCTCAGATACCGTTCCATACACCCAATATGTAATAGACAAGACCTACTCCTTGCTCAGTGAACTGGACTCAACACCCCCTATTCACCGCACAAGAATATATGTGACTAGTAAGAATCTTAAAACCTATGTATTGATATCTGTCTGGAAGTGAGTCAAGTGGGTGTAAAGCCGCATAAACACAGCCGTGAAAAGCAGCTAAACCCCATTATAAAAATAAATTACTTTTAAAAACCCGTAAAACAAAGACAGTGAAAGAGAGAGAAATTCTTACAAAATTCGTTCAGAGGCTGTGATGCAACCTGGATTGACCATATCTAGACCCACAGCTGGATGAGACATAAGGGTGGACACTCTTGGGGCTGAAAGGTTGGGTGAGGTTGGGTGAGCAAACGCAGACCCTTTAAAGTAATACTGCCTGGTACCCATCCCATGGGTCCCAAATCTCCAGATTCAAGGGCATCTTCCTAAATCGAAAACATGCATGAGAAACCCAGAAGATGGTACACCGTGTGATTTTGAAAGGTTTCTAATACGCACCTCATTTCTCATCTCCTTGTGCTCGGGTTCGCCTTTCCAGCTACTTTACTAGCAACCTCCCTACTTGGAGAATCAGCACCTTTAAGCTCCTGTCCCCTACAGGATGCAATTTGTCCTGAGGATGAACGGGAAGAGGGGCAACCAATGAGAGACTAGATCTATGTGTTGGGACAGGCACAGGTCACTCTATTTTCCCATCAGGAAGAAGAATTAACCACAGGCTCAGCCTGCCGCCCAGAAGCAGAATAGGGCCTGAGGCAATCCCGCGCTTTTGCGGCCAGCTCCCAAAAAAGCCAGTTGAAAAATGGAGCTCAGGGACACTGCAATTCACAAACCCGCAGAGCTATAAATGATAACTCTCATCCACAGATATATTTAGAGAAGGCAACGAAGAGGATTTGAAAGCAAGGCAGAATTTCAGGAAACAGGTTTCAGGAGGTAGATTCGAATCGCCTTTAAAGCATATGAAAAGTGGAAAAATGTCGACAATGATGCCCTTGGCCAAACAGGGCATATGCGTTTTTTCCTGAATATATTCAGGAAAAAACGCATACGCCCTGTTTGGCCAACCAAGCAACCTGGAAAGGCTAATCAGCGCTACAAAGAAGTCTCGCTTCCCATCGGTCAAAAGTGCCATGCTACAAAAAGTGTCCAAACCAGAAATGCAGGACAGGCCATGTAGAAATGGCAGCCTTGCTACGCTGATGCGCGGGATGTAAATTGCTAACAGCCACTCTGGAAAAGTGTACGGTGTGTCCTGAAACATCGAAAAAACACAGCTTAGGGAGCATAGGGCACGTCCACTCATGGGCGTATAAATTGGGAAAACTAAAAATCAGCAAGACACAGGCACCCCAAAGTTTAGGGCTGCTCTGTTGACAAGAACCTCCACTTCATGACACCTTAAATATCCCAGGAAAGAGAAAAATGGATAAAGAAGTTGTGGTCCTTATGTACAATGGAATATCACTCAGACATGAAATCAATGTCATAAGGCTAGTAGAAGCAAGATGAGTGGATTTAGGTACGATGATCCTAAGTGAAATAAGTCACACAGAAAAAGACACTTATCATAAGCTATCACTTATAGAGGGAATGTAAAAACCGCTACACTTGAACTGAATTACAAAACAGAACAGAGTCACACGTTTAGAAAACACACGATGGCTGCTGAGCGGGAAAGGTGAGGTGGGGTGATGCATAAAACAAGGGTTTCAAATTCGCTCAGATACCGTTCCATACACCCAATATGTAATAGACAAGACCTACTCCTTGCTCAGTGAACTGGACTCAACACCCCCTATTCACCGCACAAGAATATATGTGACTAGTAAGAATCTTAAAACCTATGTATTGATATCTGTCTGGAAGTGAGTCAAGTGGGTGTAAAGCCACATAAACACAGCCGTGAAAAGCAGCTAAACCCCATTATAAAAATAAATTACTTTTAAAAACCCGTAAAACAAAGACAGTGAAAGAGAGAGAAATTCTTACACAATTCGTTCAGAGGCTGTAATGCAACCTGGATTGACATATCTAGACCCACAGCTGGATGAGACATAAGGGTGGACACTCTTGGGGCTGAAAGGTTGGGTGAGGTTGGGTGAGCAAACGCAGACCCTTTAAAGTAATACTGCCTGGTACCCATCCCATGGGTCCCAAATCTCCAGGTTCAAGGGCATCTTCCTACATCGAAAACATGCATGAGAAACCCAGAAGATGGTACACCGTGTGATTTTGAAAGGTTTCTAATACGCACCTCATTTCTCATCTCCTTGTGCTCGGGTTCGCCTTTCCAGCTACTTTACTAGCAATCTCCCTACTTGGAGAATCAGCACCTTTAAGCTCCTGTTCCCTACAGGTTGCAAATTGTCCTGAGGATGAACGGGAAGAGGGGCAACCAATGAGAGACTAGATCTAGGTGTTGGGACAGGCACAGGTCACTCTATTTCCCATCAGGAAGAAGTATTAACCACAGGCTAAGCCTGCCGCCCAGAAGCAGAATAGGGCCTGAGGCAATCCCGCGCTTTTGCGGCCAGCTCCCAAAAAAGCCAGTTGAAAAATGGAGCTCAGGGACACTGCAATTCAGAAACCCGCAGAGTTATGAATGATAACTCTCATCCACAGATATATTGAGGGAAGGCAACGAAGAGGATTTGAAAGCAAGGCAGAATTGCAGGAAACAGATTTCAGGAGGTAGATTCGAATCGCCTTTAAAGCACATGAAAAGCGGCAAAACGTCGACAATGATGCCCTTCGCCAAAAAGGGCGTATGCGTTTTTTCCTGAATATATTCAGGAAAAAACGCATACGCCCTTTTTGGCCAACCAAGCAACCTGGAAAGGCAAATCACTGCTACAAAGAAGTCTCGCTTCCCATCGGTCAAAAGTGCCATGCTGCAAAAAGTGTCAAAACCAGAAATGCAGGACAGGCCATGGAGAAATGGCAGCCTTGCTACGCTGATGGGCGGGATGTAAATTGCCAACAGCCACTCTGGAAAAGTGTATGGTGTGTCCTGAAACATCGAAAAAACACAGCTTAGGGAGCATAGGGCACGTCCTCTCATGGGCGTATAAATTGGGAAAACTAAAAATCAGCAAGACACAGGCACCCCAAAGTTTAGGGCTGCTCTGTTGACAAGAACCTCCACTTCATGACACCTTAAATATCCCAGGAAAGAGAAAAATGGATAAAGAAGTTGTGGTCCTTATGTACAATGGAATATCACTCAGACATGAAATCAATGTCATAAGGCTAGTAGAAGCAAGATGAGTGGATTTAGGTACGATGATCCTAAGTGAAATAAGTCACACAGAAAAAGACACTTATCATAAGCTATCACTTATAGAAGGAATGTAAAAACCGCTACACTTGAACTGAATTACAAAACAGAACAGAGTCACACATTTAGAAAACACACTGTGGCTGCTTAACGGGAAAGGTGAGGTGGGGTGATGCATAAAACAAGGGTTTCAAATTCGCTCAGATACCGTTCCATACACCCAATATGTAATAGACAATACCTACTCCTTGCTCAGTGAACTGGACTCAACACCCCCTATTCACCGCACAAGAATATATGTGACTAGTAAGAATCTTAAAACCTATGTATTGATATCTGTCTGGAAGTGAGTCAAGTGGGTGTAAAGCCGCATAAACACAGCCGTGAAAAGCAGCTAAACCCCATTATAAAAATAAATTACTTTTAAAAACCCGTAAAACAAAGACAGTGAAAGAGAGAGAAATTCTTACAAAATTCGTTCAGAGGCTGTGATGCAACCTGGATTAACCATATCTAGACCCACAGCTGGATGAGACATAAGGGTGGACACTCTTGGGGCTGAAAGGTTGGGTGAGGTTGGGTGAGCAAACGCAGACCCTTTAAAGTAATACTGCCTGGTACCCATCCCATGGGTCCCAAATCTCCAGGTTCAAGGGCATCTTCCTATATGGAAAACATGCATGAGAAACCCAGAAGATGGTACACCGTGTGATTTTGAAAGGTTTCTAATACGCACCTCATTTCTCATCTCCTTGTGCTCGGGTTCGCCTTTCCAGCTACTTTACTAGCAATCTCCCTACTTGGAGAATCAGCACCTTTAAGCTCCTGTCCCCTACAGGATGCAATTTGTCCTGAGGATGAACGGGAAGAGGGGCAACCAATGAGAGACTAGATCTATGTGTTGGGACAGGCACAGGTCACTCTATTTTCCCATCAGGAAGAAGAATTAACCACAGGATCAGCCTGATGCCCAGAAGCAGAATAGGGCCTGAGGCAATCCCGCGCTTTTGCGGCCAGCTCCCAAAAAAGCCAGTTGAAAAATGGAGCTCAGGGACACTGCAATTCACAAACCCGCAGAGCTATAAATGATAACTCTCATCCACAGATATATTGAGGGAAGGCAACGAAGAGGATTTGAAAGCAAGGCAGAATTTCAGGAAACAGGTTTCAGGAGGTAGATTCGAATCGCCTTTAAAGCATATGAAAAGTGGCAAAACGACGACAATGATGCCCTTGGCCAAACAGGGCGTATGCGTTTTTTCCTGAATATATTCAGGAAAAAACGCATACGCCCTGTTTGGCCAACCAAGCAACCTGGAAAGGCTAATCAGCGCTACAAAGAAGTCTCGCTTCCCATCGGTCAAAAGTGCCATGCTGCAAAAAGTGTCCAAACAAGAAATGCAGGACAGGCCATGGAGAAATGGCAGCCTTGCTACGCTGATGGGCGGGATGTAAATTGCCAACAGCCACTCTGGAAAAGTGTACGGTGTGTCCTGAAACATCGAAAAAACACAGCTTAGGGAGCATAGGGCACGTCCACTCATGGGCGTATAAATTGGGAAAACTAAAAATCAGCAAGACACAGGCACCCCAAAGTTTAGGGCTGCTCTGTTGACAAGAACCTCCACTTCATGACACCTTAAATATCCCAGGAAAGAGAAAAATGGATAAAGAAGTTGTGGTCCTTATGTACAATGGAATATCACTCAGACATGAAATCAATGTCATAAGGCTAGTAGAAGCAAGATGAGTGGATTTAGGTACGATGATCCTAAGTGAAATAAGTCACACAGAAAAAGACACTTATCATAAGCTCTCACTTATAGAGGGAATGTAAAAACCGCTACACTTGAACTGAATTACAAAACAGAACAGAGTCACACGTTTAGAAAACACACGATGGCTGCTTAACGGGAAAGGTGAGGTGGGGTGATGCATAAAACAAGGGTTTCAAATTCGCTCAGATACCGTTCCATATACCCAATATGTAATAGACAAGACCTACTCCTTGCTCAGTGAACTGGACTCAACACCCCCTATTCACCGCACAAGAATATATGTGACTAGTAAGAATCTTAAAACCTATGTATTGATATCTGTCTGGAAGTGAGTCAAGTGGGTGTAAAGCCGCATAAACACAGCCGTGAAAAGCAGCTAAACCCCATTATAAAAATAAATTACTTTTAAAAACCCGTAAAACAAAGACAGTGAAAGAGAGAGAAATTCTTACAAAATTCGTTCAGAGGCTGTGATGCAACCTGGATTGACCATATCTAGACCCACAGCTGGATGAGACATAAGGTTGGACACTCTTGGGGCTGAAAGGTTTTGTGAGGTTGGGTGAGCAAACGCAGACCCTTTAAAGTAATACTGCCTGGTACCCATCCCATGGGTCCCAAATCTCCAGGTTCAAGGGCATCTTCCTACATCGAAAACATGCATGAGAAACCCAGAAGATGGTACACCGTGTGATTTTAAAAGGTTTCTAATACGCACCTCATTTCTCATCTCCTTGTGCTCGGGTTCGCCTTTCCAGCTACTTTACTAGCAATCTCCCTACTTGGAGAATCAGCACTTTAAGCTCCTGTTCCCTACAGGTTGCAATTTGTCCTGAGGATGAACGGGAAGAGGGGCAACCAATGAGAGACTAGATCTAGGTGTTGGGACAGGCACAGGTCACTCTATTTTCCCATCAGGAAGAAGAATTAACCACAGGCTCAGCCTGCCGCCCAGAAGCAGAATAGGGCCTGAGGCAATCCCGCGCTTTTGCGGACAGCTCCCAAAAAAGCCAGTTGAAAAATGGAGCTCAGGGACACTGCAATTCACAAACCCGCAGAGCTATAAATGATAACTCTCATCCACAGATATATTGAGGGAAGGCAACGAAGAGGATTTGAAAGCAAGGCAGAATTGCAGGAAACAGGTTTCAGGAGGTACATTCGAATCGCCTTTAAAGCACATGAAAAGTGGCAAAACGTCGACAATGATGCCCTTGGCCAAACAGGGCGTATGCGTTTTTTCCTGAATATATTCAGGAAAAAACGCATACGCCCTGTTTGGCCAACCAAGCAACCTGGAAAGGCTAATCAGCGCTACAAAGAAGTCTCGCTTCCCATCGGTCAAAAGGGCCATGCTGCAAAAAGTGTCAAAACCAGAAATGCAGGACAGGCCATGGAGAAATGGCAGCCTTGCTACGCTGATGGGCGGGATGTAAATTGCCAACAGCCACTCTGGAGAAGTGTACGGTGTGTCCTGAAACATCGAAAAAACACAGCTTAGGGAGCATAGGGCACGTCCACTCATGGGCGTATAAATTGGGAAAACTAAAAATCAGCAAGACACAGGCACCCCAAAGTTTAGGGCTGCTCTGTTGACAAGAACCTCCACTTCATGACACCTTAAATATCCCAGGAAAGAGAAAAATGGATAAAAAAGTTGTGGTCCTTATGTACAATGGAATATCACTCAGACATGAAATCAATGTCATAAGGCTAGTAGAAGCAAGATGAGTGGATTTAGGTACGATGATTCTAAGTGAAATAAGTCACACAGAAAAAGGCACTTATCATAAGCTATCACTTATAGAGGGAATGTAATAACCGCTACACTTGAACTGAATTACAAAACAGAACAGAGTCACACGTTTAGAAAACACACTATGGCTGCTTAACGGGAAAGGTGAGGTGGGGTGAGGCATAAAACAAGGGTTTCAAATTCGCTCAGATACCGTTCCATACACCCAATATGTAATAGACAAGACCTACTCCTTGCTCAGTGAACTGGACTCAACACCCCCTATTCACCGCACAAGAATATATGTGACTATTAAGAATCTTAAAACCTATGCATTGATATCTGTCTGGAAGTGAGTCAAGTGGGTGTAAAGCCGCATAAACACAGCCGTGAAAAGCAGCTAAACCCCATTATAAAAATAAATTACTTTTAAAAACCCGTAAAACAAAGACAGTGAAAGAGAGAGAAATTCTTACAAAATTCGTTCAGAGGCTGTGATGCAACCTGGATTGACCATATCTAGACCCACAGTTGGATGAGACATAAGGGTGGACACTCTTGGGGCTGAAAGGTTGGGTGAGGTTGGGTGAGCAAACGCAGACCCTTTAAAGTAATACTGCCTGGTACCCATCCCATGGGTCCCAAATCTCCAGGTTCAAGGGCATCTTCCTACATCGAAAACATGCATGAGAAACCCAGAAGATGGTACACCGTGTGATTTTGAAAGGTTTCTAATACGCACCTCATTTCTCATCTCCTTGTGCTCGGGTTCGCCTTTCCAGCTACTTTACTAGCAATCTCCCTACTTGGAGAATCAGCACCTTTAAACTCCTGTTCCCTACAGGTTGCAATTTGTCCTGAGGATGAACGGGAAGAGGGGCAACCAATGAGAGACTAGATCTAGGTGTTGGGACAGGCACAGGTCACTCTATTTCCCATCAGGAAGAAGAATTAACCACAGGCTAAGCCTGCCGCCCAGAAGCAGAATAGGGCCTGAGGCAATCCCGCACTTTTGCGGCCAGCTCCCAAAAAAGCCAGTTGAAAAATGGAGCTCAGGGACACTGCAATTCAGAAACCCGCAGAGTTATGAATGATAACTCTCATCCACAGATATATTGAGGGAAGGCAACGAAGAGGATTTGAAAGCAAGGCAGAATTGCAGGAAACAGATTTCAGGAGGTAGATTCGAATCGCCTTTAAAGCACATGAAAAGCGGCAAAACGTCGACAATGATGCCCTTGGCCAAAAAGGGCGTATGCGTTTTTTCCTGAATATATTCAGGAAAAAACGCATACGCCCTTTTTGGCCAACCAAGCAACCTGGAAAGGCAAATCAGTGCTACAAAAAAGTCTCGCTCCCCATTGGTCAAAAGTGCCATGCTGCAAAAAGTGTCAAAACCAGAAATGCAGGACAGGCCATGGAGAAATGGCAGCCTTGCTACGCTGATGGGCGGAATGTAAATTGCCAACAGCCACTCTGGAGAAGTGTACGGTGTGTCCTGAAACATCGAAAAAACACAGCTTAGGGAGCATAGGGCACGTCCACTCATGGGCGTATAAATTGGGAAAACTAAAAATCAGCAAGACACAGGCACCCCAAAGTTTAGGGCTGCTCTGTTGTCAAGAACCTCCACTTCATGACACCTTAAATATACCAGGAAAGAGAAAAATGGATAAAGAAGTTGTGGTCCTTATGTACAATGGAATATCACTCAGACATGAAATCAATGTCATAAGGCTAGTAGAAGCAAGATGAGTGGATTTAGGTACGATGATTCTAAGTGAAATAAGTCACACAGAAAAAGACACTTATCATAAGCTCTCACTTATAGAGGGAATGTAAAAACCGCTACACTTGAACTGAATTACAAAACAGAACAGAGTCACACGTGTAGAAAACACACGATGGCTGCTTAACGGGAAAGGTGAGGTGGGGTGATGCATAAAACAAGGGTTTCAAATTCGCTCAGATACCGTTCCATACACCCAATATGTAATATACAAGACCTACTCCTTGCTCAGTGAACTGGATTCAACACCCCCTATTCACCGCACAAGAATATATGTGACTAGTAAGAATCTTAAAACCTATGTATTGATATCTGTCTGGAAGTGAGTCAAGTGGGTGTAAAGCCGCATAAACACAGCCGTGAAAAGCAGCTAAACCCCATTATAAAAATAAATTACTTTTAAAAACCCGTAAAACAAAGACAGTGAAACAGAGAGAAATTCTTACAAAATTCGTTCAGAGGCTGTGATGCAACCTGGATTGACCATATCTAGACCCACAGCTGGATGAGACATAAGGGTGGACACTCTTGGGGCTGAAACGTTGGGTGAGGTTGGGTGAGCAAACGCAGACTCTTTAAAGTAATACTGCCTGGTACCCATCCCATGGGTCCCAAATCTCCAGGTTCAAGGGCATCTTCCTACATCGAAAACATGCATGAGAAACCCAGAAGATGGTACACCGTGTGATTTTGAAAGGTTTCTAATACGCACCTCATTTCTCATCTCCTTGTGCTCGGGTTCGCCTTTCCAGCTATTTTACTAGCAATCTCCCTACTTGGAGAATCAGCACCTTTAAGCTCCTGTCCCCTACAGGATGCAATTTGTCCTGAGGATGAACGGGAAGAGGGGCAACCAATGAGAGACTAGATCTATGTGTTGGGACAGGCACAGGTCACTCTATTTTCCCATCGGGAAGAAGAATTAACCACAGGCTCAGCCTGCCGCCCAGAAGCAGAATAGGGCCTGAGGCAATCCCGAGCTTTTGCGGACAGCTCCCAAAAATCCAGTTGAAAAATGGAGCTCAGGGACACTGCAATTCACAAACCCGCAGAGCTATAAATGATAACTCTCATCCACAGATATATTGAGGGAAGGCAACGAAGACGATTTGAAAGCAAGGCAGAATTGCAGGAAACAGGTTTCAGGAGGTAGATTCGAATCGCCTTTAAAGCATATGAAAAGCGGCAAAACGTCGACAATGATGCCCTTGGCCAAACAGGGCGTATGCGTTTTTTCCTGAATATATTCAGGAAAAAACGCATACGCCCTGTTTGGCCAACCAAGCAACCTGGAAAGGCAAATCAGTGCTACAAAGAAGTCTCGCTTCCCATCGGTCTAAAGTGCCATGCTGCCAAAAGTGTCAAAACCAGAAATGCAGGACAGGCCATGGAGAAATGGCAGCCTTGCTACGCTGATGGGCGGGATGTAAATTGCCAACAGCCACTCTGGAAAAGTGTATGGTGTGTCCTGAAACATCGAAAACACACAGCTTAGGGAGCATAGGGCACGTCCACTCATGGGCGTATAAATTGGGAAAACTAAAAATCAGCAAGACACAGGCACCCCAAAGTTTAGGGCTGCTCTTTTGACAAGAACCTCCACTTCATGACACCTTAAATATCCCAGGAAAGAGAAAAATGGATAAAGAAGTTGTGGTCCTTATGTACAATGGAATATCACTCAGACATGAAATCAATGTCATAAGGCTAGTAGAAGCAAGATGAGTGGATTTAGGTACGATGATCCTAAGTGAAATAAGTCACACAGAAAAAGACACTTATCATAAGCTATCACTTATAGAGGGAATGTAAAAACCGCTACACTTGAACTGAATTACAAAACAGAACAGAGTCACACGTTTAGAAAACACACGATGGCTGCTTAACGGGAAAGGTGAGGTGGGGTGATGCATAAAACAAGGGTTTCAAATTCGCTCAGATACCGTTCCATATACCCAATATGTAATAGACAAGACCTACTCCTTGCTCAGTGAACTGGACTCAACACCCCCTATTCACCGCACAAGAATATATGTGACTAGTAAGAATCTTAAAACCTATGTATTGATATCTGTCTGGAAGTGAGTCAAGTGGGTGTAAAGCCGCATAAACACAGCCGTGAAAAGCAGCTAAACCCCATTATAAAAATAAATTACTTTTAAAAACCCGTAAAACAAAGACAGTGAAAGAGAGAGAAATTCTTACAAAATTCGTTCAGAGGCTGTGATGCAACCTGGATTGACCATATCTAGACCCACAGCTGGATGAGACATAAGGTTGGACACTCTTGGGGCTGAAAGGTTGGGTGAGGTTGGGTGAGCAAACGCAGACCCTTTAAAGTAATACTGCCTGGTACCCATCCCATGGGTCCCAAATCTCCAGGTTCAAGGGCATCTTCCTACATCGAAAACATGCATGAGAAACCCAGAAGATGGTACACCGTGTGATTTTGAAAGGTTTCTAATACGCACCTCATTTCTCATCTCCTTGTGCTCGGGTTCGCCTTTCCAGCTACTTTACTAGCAATCTCCCTACTTGGAGAATCAGCACTTTTAAGCTCCTGTTCCCTACAGGTTGCAATTTGTCCTGAGGATGAACGGGAAGAGGGGCAACCAATGAGAGACTAGATCTAGGTGTTGGGACAGGCACAGGTCACTCTATTTTCCCATCAGGAAGAAGAATTAACCACAGGCTCAGCCTGCCGCCCAGAAGCAGAATAGGGCCTGAGGCAATCCCGCGCTTTTGCGGCCAGCTCCCAAAAAAGCCAGTTGAAAAATGGAGCTCAGGGACACTGCAATTCACAAACCCGCAGAGCTATAAATGATAACTCTCATCCACAGATATATTGAGGGAAGGCAACGAAGAGGATTTGAAAGCAAGGCAGAATTGCAGGAAACAGGTTTCAGGAGGTACATTCGAATCGCCTTTAAAGCACATGAAAAGTGGCAAAACGTCGACAATGATGCCCTTGGCCAAACAGGGCGTATGCGTTTTTTCCTGAATATATTCAGGAAAAAACGCATACGCCCTGTTTGGCCAACCAAGCAACCTGGAAAGGCTAATCAGCGCTACAAAGAAGTCTCGCTTCCCATCGGTCAAAAGGGCCATGCTGCAAAAAGTGTCAAAACCAGAAATGCAGGACAGGCCATGGAGAAATGGCAGCCTTGCTACGCTGATGGGCGGGATGTAAATTGCCAACAGCCACTCTGGAGAAGTGTACGGTGTGTCCTGAAACATCGAAAAAACACAGCTTAGGGAGCATAGGGCACGTCCTCTCATGGGCGTATAAATTGGGAAAACTAAAAATCAGCAAGACACAGGCACCCCAAAGTTTAGGGCTGCTCTGTTGACAAGAACCTCCACTTCATGACACCTTAAATATCCCAGGAAAGAGAAAAATGGATAAGAAGTTGTGGTCCTTATGTACAATGGAATATCACTCAGACATGAAATCAATGTCATAAGGCTAGTAGAAGCAAGATGAGTGGATTTAGGTACGATGATTCTAAGTGAAATAAGTCACACAGAAAAAGACACTTATCATAAGCTATCACTTATAGAGGGAATGTAATAACCGCTACACTTGAACTGAATTACAAAACAGAACAGAGTCACACGTTTAGAAAACACACTATGGCTGCTTAACGGGAAAGGTGAGGTGGGGTGAGGCATAAAACAAGGGTTTCAAATTCGCTCAGATACCGTTCCATACACCCAATATGTAATAGACAAGACCTACTCCTTGCTCAGTGACCTGGACTCAACACCCCCTATTCACCGCACAAGAATATATGTGACTAGTAAGAATCTTAAAACCTATGTATTGATATCTGTCTGGAAGTGAGTCAAGTGGGTGTAAAGCCGCATAAACACAGCCGTGAAAAGCAGCTAAACCCCATTATAAAAATAAATTACTTTTAAAAACCCGTAAAACAAAGACAGTGAAAGAGAGAGAAATTCTTACAAAATTCGTTCAGAGGCTGTGATGCAACCTGGATTGACCATATCTAGACCCACAGCTGGATGAGACATAAGGGTGGACACTCTTGGGGCTAAAAGTTTGGGTGAGGTTGGGTGAGCAAACGCAGACCCTTTAAAGTAATACTGCCTGGTACCCATCCCATGGGTCCCAAATCTCCAGGTTCAAGGGCATCTTCCTACATCGAAAACATGCATGAGAAACCCAGAAGATGGTACACCGTGTGATTTTGAAAGGTTTCTAATACGCACCTCATTTCTCATCTCCTTGTGCTCGGGTTCGCCTTTCCAGCTACTTTACTAGCAATCTCCCTACTTGGAGAATCAGCACCTTTAAGCTCCTGTTCCCTACAGGTTGCAATTTGTCCTGAGGATGAACGGGAAGAGGGGCAACCAATGAGAGACTAGATCTAGGTGTTGGGACAGGCACAGGTCACTCTATTTCCCATCAGGAAGAAGAATTAACCACAGGCTAAGCCTGCCGCCCAGAAGCAGAATAGGGCCTGAGGCAATCCCGCGCTTTTGCGGCCAGCTCCCAAAAAGCCAGTTGAAAAATGGAGCTCAGGGACACTGCAATTCAGAAACCCGCAGAATTATGAATGATAACTCTCATCCACAGATATATTGAGGGAAGGCAACGAAGAGGATTTGAAAGCAAGGCAGAATTGCAGGAAACAGATTTCAGGAGGTAGATTCGAATCGCCTTTAAAGCACATGAAAAGCGGCAAAACGTCGACAATGATGCCCTTGGCCAAAAAGGGCGTATGCGTTTTTTCCTGAATATATTCAGGAAAAAACGCATACGCCCTTTTTGGCCAATCAAGCAACCTGGAAAGGCAAATCAGTGCTACAAAGAATTCTCGCTTCCCATCGGTCAAAAGTGCCATGCTGCAAAAAGTGTCCAAACCAGAAATGCAGGACAGGCCATGGAGAAATGGCAGCCTTGCTACGCTGATGGGCGGGATGTAAATTGCCAACAGCCACTCTGGAAAAGTGTACGGTGTGTCCTGAAACATCGAAAAAACACAGCTTAGGGAGCATAGGGCACGTCCACTCATGGGCGTATAAATTGGGAAAACTAAAAATCAGCAAGACACAGGCACCCCAAAGATTAGGGCTGCTCTGTTGACAAGAACCTCCACTTCATGACACCTTAAATATCCCAGGAAAGAGAAAAATGGATAAAGAAGTTGTGGTCCTTATGTACAATGGAATATCACTCAGACATGAAATCAATGTCATAAGGCTAGTAGAAGCAAGATGATTGGATTTAGGTACGATGATCCTAAGTGAAATAAGTCACACAGAAAAAGACACTTATCATAAGCTATCACTTATAGAGGGAATGTAAAAACCGCTACACTTGAACTGAATTACAAAACAGAACAGAGTCACACGTTTAGAAAACACTCTATGGCTGCTTAACGGGAAAGGTGAGGTGGGGTGATGCATAAAACAAGGGTTTCAAATTCGCTCAGATACCGTTCCATACACCCAATATGTAATAGACAAGACCTACTCCTTGCTCAGTGAACTGGACTCAACACCCCCTATTCACTGCACAAGAATATATGTGACTAGTAAGAATCTTAAAACCTATGTATTGATATCTGTCTGGAAGTGAGTCAAGTGGGTGTAAAGCCGCATAAACACAGCCGTGAAAAGCAGCTAAACCCCATTATAAAAATAAATTACTTTTAAAAACCCGTAAAACAAAGACAGTGAAAGAGAGAGAAATTCTTACAAAATTCGTTCAGAGGCTGTGATGCAACCTGGATTGACCATATCTAGACCCACAGCTGGATGAGACATAAGGGTGGACACTCTTGGGGCTGAAAGGTTGGGTGAGGTTGGGTGAGCAAACGCAGACCCTTTAAAGTAAATCTGCCTGGTACCCAACCCATGGGTCCCAAATCTCCAGGTTCAAGGGCATCTTCCTATATGGAAAACATGCATGAGAAACCCAGAAGATGGTACACCGTGTGATTTTGAAAGGTTTCTAATATGCACCTCATTTCTCATCTCCTTGTGCTCGGGTTCGCCTTTCCAGCTACTTTACTAGCAATCTCCCTACTTGGAGAATCAGCACCTTTAAGCTCCTGTCCCCTACAGGATGCAATTTGTCCTGAGGATGAACGGGAAGAGGGGCAACCAATGAGAGACTAGATCTATGTGTTGGGACAGGCACAGCTCACTCTATTTTCCCATCGGGAAGAAGAATTAACCACAGGCTCAGCCTGCCGCCCAGAAGCAGAATAGGGCCTGAGGCAATCCCGAGCTTTTGCGGCCAGCTCCCAAAAAAGCCAGTTGAAAATTGGAGCTCAGGGACACTGCAATTCACAAACCCGCAGAGCTATAAATGATAACTCTCATCCACAGATATATTGAGGGAAGGCAACGAAGAGGATTTGAAAGCAAGGCAGAATTGCAGGAAACAGGTTTCAGGAGGTAGATTCGAATCGCCTTTAAAGCATATGAAAAGTGGCAAAACGTCGACAATGATGCCCTTGGCCAAAAAGGGCGTATGCGTTTTTTCCTGAATATATTCAGGAAAAACCCATACGCCCTGTTTGGCCAACCAAGCAACCTGGAAAGGCTAATCAGCGCTACAAAGAAGTCTCGCTTCCCATCGGTCAAAAGGGCCATGCTGCAAAAAGTGTCAAAACCAGAAATGCAGGACAGGCCATTGAGAAATGGCAGCCTTGCTACGCTGATGGGCGGGATGTAAATTGCCAACAGCCACTCTGGAGAAGTGTACGGTGTGTCCTGAAACATCGAAAAAACACAGCTTAGGGAGCATAGGGCACGTCCTCTCATGGGCGTATAAATTGGGAAAACTAAAAATCAGCAAGACACAGGCACCCCAAAGTTTAGGGCTGCTCTGTTGACAAGAACCTCCACTTCATGACACCTTAAATATCCCAGGAAAGAGAAAAATGGATAAAGAAGTTGTGGTCCTTATGTACAATGGAATATCACTCAGACATGAAATCAATGTCATAAGGCTAGTAGAAGCAAGATGAGTGGATTTAGGTACGATGATCCTAAGTGAAATAAGTCACACAGAAAAAGACACTTATCATAAGCTATCACTTATAGAGGGAATGTAAAAACCGCTACACTTGAACTGAATTACAAAACAGAACAGAGTCACACGTTTAGAAAACACACGATGGCTGCTGAGCGGGAAAGGTGAGGTGGGGTGATGCATAAAACAAGGGTTTCAAATTCGCTCAGATACCGTTCCATACACCCAATATGTAATAGACAAGACCTACTCCTTGCTCAGTGAACTGGACTCAACACCCCCTATTCACCGCACAAGAATATATGTGACTAGTAAGAATCTTAAAACCTATGTATTGATATCTGTCTGGAAGTGAGTCAAGTGGGTGTAAAGCCACATAAACACAGCCGTGAAAAGCAGCTAAACCCCATTATAAAAATAAATTACTTTTAAAAACCCGTAAAACAAAGACAGTGAAAGAGAGAGAAATTCTTACACAATTCGTTCAGAGGCTGTGATGCAACCTGGATTGACATATCTAGACCCACAGCTGGATGAGACATAAGGGTGGACACTCTTGGGGCTGAAAGGTTGGGTGAGGTTGGGTGAGCAAACGCAGACCCTTTAAAGTAATACTGCCTGGTACCCATCCCATGGGTCCCAAATCTCCAGGTTCAAGGGCATCTGCCTACATCGAAAACATGCATGAGAAACCCAGAAGATGGTACACCGTGTGATTTTGAAAGGTTTCTAATACGCACCTCATTTCTCATCTCCTTGTGCTCGGGTTCGCCTTTCCAGCTACTTTACTAGCAATCTCCCTACTTGGAGAATCAGCACCTTTAAGCTCCTGTTCCCTACAGGTTGCAATTTGTCCTGAGGATGAACGGGAAGAGGGGCAACCAATGAGAGACTAGATCTAGGTGTTGGGACAGGCACAGGTCACTCTATTTCCCATCAGGAAGAAGAATTAACCACAGGCTAAGCCTGCCGCCCAGAAGCAGAATAGGGCCTGAGGCAATCCCGCGCTTTTGCGGCCAGCTCCCAAAAAAGCCAGTTGAAAAATGGAGCTCAGGGACACTGCAATTCAGAAACCCGCAGAGTTATGAATGATAACTCTCATCCACAGATATATTGAGGGAAGGCAACGAAGAGGATTTGAAAGCAAGGCAGAATTGCAGGAAACAGATTTCAGGAGGTAGATTCGAATCGCCTTTAAAGCACATGAAAAGCGGCAAAACGTCGACAATGATGCCCTTCGCCAAAAAGGGCGTATGCGTTTTTTCCTGAATATATTCAGGAAAAAACGCATACGCCCTTTTTGGCCAACCAAGCAACCTGGAAAGGCAAATCACTGCTACAAAGAAGTCTCGCTTCCCATCGGTCAAAAGTGCCATGCTGCAAAAAGTGTCAAAACCAGAAATGCAGGACAGGCCATGGAGAAATGGCAGCCTTGCTACGCTGATGGGCGGGATGTAAATTGCCAACAGCCACTCTGGAAAAGTGTATGGTGTGTCCTGAAACATCGAAAAAACACAGCTTAGGGAGCATAGGGCACGTCCTCTCATGGGCGTATAAATTGGGAAAACTAAAAATCAGCAAGACACAGGCACCCCAAAGTTTAGGGCTGCTCTGTTGACAAGAACCTCCACTTCATGACACCTTAAATATCCCAGGAAAGAGAAAAATGGATAAAGAAGTTGTGGTCCTTAAGTACAATGGAATATCACTCAGACATGAAATCAATGTCATAAGGCTAGTAGAAGTAAGATGAGTGGATTTAGGTACGATGATCCTAAGTGAAATAAGTCACACAGAAAAAGACACTTATCATAAGCTATCACTTATAGAAGGAATGTAAAAACCGCTACACTTGAACTGAATTACAAAACAGAACAGAGTCACACATTTAGAAAACACACTGTGGCTGCTTAACGGGAAAGGTGAGGTGGGGTGATGCATAAAACAAGGGTTTCAAATTCGCTCAGATACCGTTCCATACACCCAATATGTAATAGACAATACCTACTCCTTGCTCAGTGAACTGGACTCAACACCCCCTATTCACCGCACAAGAATATATGTGACTAGTAAGAATCTTAAAACCTATGTATTGATATCTGTCTGGAAGTGAGTCAAGTGGGTGTAAAGCCGCATAAACACAGCCGTGAAAAGCAGCTAAACCCCATTATAAAAATAAATTACTTTTAAAAACCCGTAAAACAAAGACAGTGAAAGAGAGAGAAATTCTTACAAAATTCGTTCAGAGGCTGTGATGCAACCTGGATTAACCATATCTAGACCCACAGCTGGATGAGACATAAGGGTGGACACTCTTGGGGCTGAAAGGTTGGGTGAGGTTGGGTGAGCAAACGCAGACCCTTTAAAGTAATACTGCCTGGTACCCATCCCATGGGTCCCAAATCTCCAGGTTCAAGGGCATCTTCCTATATGGAAAACATGCATGAGAAACCCAGAAGATGGTACACCGTGTGATTTTGAAAGGTTTCTAATACGCACCTCATTTCTCATCTCCTTGTGCTCGGGTTCGCCTTTCCAGCTACTTTACTAGCAATCTCCCTACTTGGAGAATCAGCACCTTTAAGCTCCTGTCCCCTACAGGATGCAATTTGTCCTGAGGATGAACGGGAAGAGGGGCAACCAATGAGAGACTAGATCTATGTGTTGGGACAGGCACAGGTCACTCTATTTTCCCATCAGGAAGAAGAATTAACCACAGGCTCAGCCTGATGCCCAGAAGCAGAATAGGGCCTGAGGCAATCCCGCGCTTTTGCGGCCAGCTCCCAAAAAAGCCAGTTGAAAAATGGAGCTCAGGGACACTGCAATTCACAAACCCGCAGAGCTATAAATGATAACTCTCATCCACAGATATATTGAGGGAAGGCAACGAAGAGGATTTGAAAGCAAGGCAGAATTTCAGGAAACAGGTTTCAGGAGGTAGATTCGAATCGCCTTTAAAGCATATGAAAAGTGGCAAAACGACGACAATGATGCCCTTGGCCAAACAGGGCGTATGCGTTTTTTCCTGAATATATTCAGGAAAAAACGCATACGCCCTGTTTGGCCAACCAAGCAACCTGGAAAGGCTAATCAGCGCTACAAAGAAGTCTCGCTTCCCATCGGTCAAAAGTGCCATGCTGCAAAAAGTGTCCAAACAAGAAATGCAGGACAGGCCATGGAGAAATGGCAGCCTTGCTACGCTGATGGGCGGGATGTAAATTGCCAACAGCCACTCTGGAAAAGTGTACGGTGTGTCCTGAAACATCGAAAAAACACAGCTTAGGGAGCATAGGGCACGTCCACTCATGGGCGTATAAATTGGGAAAACTAAAAATCAGCAAGACACAGGCACCCCAAAGTTTAGGGCTGCTCTGTTGACAAGAACCTCCACTTCATGACACCTTAAATATCCCAGGAAAGAGAAAAATGGATAAAGAAGTTGTGGTCCTTATGTACAATGGAATATCACTCAGACATGAAATCAATGTCATAAGGCTAGTAGAAGCAAGATGAGTGGATTTAGGTACGATGATCCTAAGTGAAATAAGTCACACAGAAAAAGACACTTATCATAAGCTATCACTTATAGAGGGAATGTAAAAACCGCTACACTTGAACTGAATTACAAAACAGAACAGAGTCACACGTTTAGAAAACACACTATGGCTGCTTAACGGGAAAGGTGAGGTGGGGTGATGCATAAAACAAGGGTTTCAAATTCGCTCAGAAACCGTTCCATACACCCAATATGTAATAGACAAGACCTACTCCTTGCTCAGTGAACTGGACTCAACACCCCCTATTCACCGCACAAGAATATATGTGACTAGTAAGAATCTTAAAACCTATGTATTGATATCTGTCTGGAAGTGAGTCAAGTGGGTGTAAAGCCGCATAAACACAGCCGTGAAAAGCAGCTAAACCCCATTATAAAAAATAAATTACTTTTAAAAACCCGTAAAACAAAGACAGTGAAAGAGAGAGAAATTCTTACAAAATTCGTTCAGAGGCTGTGATGCAACCTGGATTGACCATATCTAGACCCACAGCTGGATGAGACATAAGGGTGGACACTCTTGGGGCTGAAAGGTTGGGTGAGGTTGGGTGAGCAAACGCAGACCCTTTAAAGTAATACTGCCTTGTACCCATCCCATGGGTCCCAAATCTCCAGGTTCAAGGGCATCTTCCTACATTGAAAACATGCATGAGAAACCCAGAAGATGGTACACCGTGTGATTTTGAAAGGTTTCTAATACGCACCTCATTTCTCATCTCCTTGTGCTCGGGTTCGCCTTTCCAGCTACTTTACTAGCAATCTCCCTACTTGGAGAATCAGCACCTTTAAGCTCCTGTTCCCTACAGGTTGCAATTTGTCCTGAGGATGAACGGGAAGAGGGGCAACCAATGAGAGACTAGATCTAGGTGTTGGGACAGGCACAGGTCACTCTATTTCCTATCAGGAAGAAGAATTAACCACAGGCTAAGCCTGCCGCCCAGAAGCAGAATAGGGCCTGAGGCAATCCCGCGCTTTTGCGGCCAGCTCCCAAAAAAGCCAGTTGAAAAATGGAGCTCAGGGACACTGCAATTCAGAAACCCGCAGAGTTATGAATGATAACTCTCATCCACAGATATATTGAGGGAAGGCAACGAAGAGGATTTGAAAGCAAGGCAGAATTGCAGGAAACAGATTTCAGGAGGTAGATTCGAATCGCCTTTAAAGCACATGAAAAGCGGCAAAACGTCGACAATGATGCCCTTGGCCAAAAAGGGCGTATGCGTTTTTTCCTGAATATATTCAGGAAAAAACGCATACGCCCTTTTTGGCCAACCAAGCAACCTGGAAAGGCAAATCAGTGCTACAAAGAAGTCTCGCTTCCCATCGGTCAAAAGTGCCATGCTGCAAAAAGTGTCAAAACCAGAAATGCAGGACAGGCCATGGAGAAATGGCAGCCTTGCTACGCTGATGGGCGGGATGTAAATTGCCAACAGCCACTCTGGAAAAGTGTACGGAGTGTCCTGAAACATCGAAAAAACACAGCTTAGGGAGCATAGGGCACGACCACTCATGGGCGTATAAATTGGGAAAACTAAAAATCAGCAAGACACAGGCACCCCAAAGTTTAGGGCTGCTCTGTTGACAAGAACCTCCACTTCATGACACCTTAAATATCCCAGGAAAGAGAAAAATGGATAAAGAAGTTGTGGTCCTTATGTACAATGGAATATCACTCAGACATGAAATCAATGTCATAAGGCTAGTAGAAGCAAGATGAGTGGATTTAGGTACGATGATCCTAAGTGAAATAAGTCACACAGAAAAAGACACTTATCATAAGCTATCACTTATAGAAGGAATGTAAAAACCGCTACACTTGAACTGAATTACAAAACAGAACAGAGTCACACATTTAGAAAACACACTGTGGCTGCTTAACGGGAAAGGTGAGGTGGGGTGATGCATAAAACAAGGGTTTCAAATTCGCTCAGATACCGTTCCATACACCCAATATGTAATAGACAATACCTACTCCTTGCTCAGTGAACTGGACTCAACACCCCCTATTCACCGCACAAGAATATAGGTGACTAGTAAGAATCTTAAAACCTATGTATTGATATCTGTCTGGAAGTGAGTCAAGTGGGTGTAAAGCCGCATAAACACAGCCGTGAAAAGCAGCTAAACCCCATTATAAAAATAAATTACTTTTAAAAACCCGTAAAACAAAGACAGTGAAACAGAGAGAAATTCTTACAAAATTCGTTCAGAGGCTGTGATGCAACCTGGATTGACATATCTAGACCCACAGCTGGATGAGACATAAGGGTGGACACTCTTGGGGCTGAAAGGTTGGGTGAGGTTGGGTGAGCAAACGCAGACCCTTTAAAGTAATACTGCCTGGTACCCATCCCTTGGGTCCCAAATCTCCAGGTTGAAGGGCATCTTCCTACATCGAAAACATGCATGAGAAACCCAGAAGATGGTACACCGGGTGATTTTGAAAGGTTTCTAATACGCACTTCATTTCTCATCTCCTTGTGCTCGGGTTCGCCTTTCCAGCTACTTTACTAGCAATCTCCCTACTTGGAGAATCAACACCTTTAAGCTCCTGTTCCCTACAGGTTGCAATTTGTCCTGAGTATGAACGGGAAGAGGGGCAACCAATGAGAGACTAGATCTAGGTGTTGGGACAGGCACAGGTCACTCTATTTCCCATCAGGAAGAAGAATTAACCACAGGCTAAGCCTGCCGCCCAGAAGCAGAATAGGGCCTGAGGCAATCCCGCGCTTTTGCGGCCAGCTCCCAAAAAAGCCAGTTGAAAAATGGAGCTCAGGGACACTGCAATTCAGAAACCCGCAGAGTTATGAATGATAACTCTCATCCACAGATATATTGAGGGAAGGCAACGAAGAGGATTTGAAAGCAAGGCAGAATTGCAGGAAACAGATTTCAGGAGGTAGATTCGAATCGCCTTTAAAGCACATGAAAAGCGGCAAAACGTCGACAATGATGCCCTTGGCCAAAAAGGGCGTATGCGTTTTTTCCTGAATATATTCAGGAAAAAACGCATACGCCCTTTTTGGCCAACCAAGCAACCTGGAAAGGCAAATCAGTGCTACAAAGAAGTCTCGCTTCCCATCGGTCAAAAGGGCCATGCTGCAAAAAGTGTCAAAACCAGAAATACAGGACAGGCCATGGAGAAATGGCAGCCTTGCTACGCTGATGGGCGGGATGTAAATTGCCAACAGCCACTCTGGAAAAGTGTACGGTGTGTCCTGAAACATCGAAAAAACACAGCTTAGGGAGCATAGGGCACGTCCACTCATGGGCGTATAAATTGGGAAAACTAAAAATCAGCAAGACACAGGCACCCCAAAGTTTAGGGCTGCTCTGTTGACAAGAACCTCCACTTCATGACACCTTAAATATCCCAGGAAAGAGAAAAATGGATAAAGAAGTTGTGGTCCTTATGTACAATGGAATATCACTCAGACATGAAATCAATGTCATAAGGCTAGTAGAGGCAAGATGAGTGGATTTAGGTACGATGATCCTAAGTGAAATAAGTCACACAGAAAAAGACACTTATCATAAGCTATCACTTATAGAGGGAATGTAAAAACCGCTACACTTGAACTGAATTACAAAACAGAACAGAGTCACACGTTTAGAAAACACACTATGGCTGCTTAACGGGAAAGGTGAGGTGGGGTGATGCATAAAACAAGGGTTTCAAATTCGCTCAGATACCGTTCCATACACCCAATATGTAATAGACAAGACCTACTCCTTGCTCAGTGAACTGGACTCAACACCCCCTATTCACCGCACAAAAATATATGTGACTAGTAAGAATCTTAAAACCTATGTATTGATATCTGTCTGGAAGTGAGTCAAGTGGGTGTAAAGCCGCATAAACACAGCCGTGAAAAGCAGCTAAACCCCATTATAAAAATAAATTACTTTTAAAAACCCGTAAAACAAAGACAGTGAAAGAGAGAGAAATTCTTACAAAATTCGTTCAGAGGCTGTGATGCAACCTGGATTAACCATATCTAGACCCACAGCTGGATGAGACATAAGGGTGGACACTCTTGGGGCTGAAAGGTTGGGTGAGGTTGGGTGAGCAAACGCAGACCCTTTAAAGTAATACTGCCTGGTTCCCATCCCATGGGTCCCAAACCTCCAGGTTGAAGGGCATCTTCCTACATCGAAAACATGCATGAGAAACCCAGAAGATGGTACACCGTGTGATTTTGAAAGGTTTCTAATACGCACCTCATTTCTCATCTCCTTGTGCTCGGGTTCGCCTTTCCAGCTACTTTACTAGCAATCTCCCTACTTGGAGAATCAGCACCTTTAAGCTCCTGTCCCCTACAGGATGCAATTTGTCCTGAGGATGAACGGGAAGAGGGGCAACCAATGAGAGACTAGATCTATGTGTTGGGACAGGCACAGGTCACTCTATTTTCCCATCAGGAAGAAGAATTAACCACAGGCTCAGCCTGCCGCCCAGAAGCAGAATAGGGCCTGAGGCAATCCCGCGCTTTTGCGGCCAGCTCCCAAAAAAGCCAGTTGAAAAATGGAGCTCAGGGACACTGCAATTCACAAACCCGCAGAGCTATAAATGATAACTCTCATCCACAGATATATTGAGGGAAGGCAACGAAGAGGATTTGAAAGCAAGGCAGAATTTCAGGAAACAGGTTTCAGGAGGTAGATTCGAATCGCATTTAAAGCATATGAAAAGTGGCAAAACGACGACAATGATGCCCTTGGCCAAACAGGGCGTATGCGTTTTTTCCTGAATATATTCAGGAAAAAACGCATACGCCCTGTTTGGCCAACCAAGCAACCTGGAAAGGCTAATCAGCGCTACAAAGAAGTCTCGCTTCCCAACGGTCAAAAGTGCCATGCTGCAAAAAGTGTCAAAACCAGAAATGCAGGACAGGCCATGGAGAAATGGCAGCCTTGCTACGCTGATGGGCGGGATGTAAATTGCCAACAGCCACTCTGGAAAAGTGTACGGTGTGTCCTGAAACATCGAAAAAACACAGCTTAAGGAGCATAGGGCACGTCCACTCATGGGCGTATAAATTGGGAAAACTAAAAATCAGCAAGACACAGGCACCCCAAAGTTTAGGGCTGCTCTGTTGACAAGAACCTCCACTTCATGACACCTTAAATATCCCAGGAAAGAGAAAAATGGATAAAGAAGTTGTGGTCCTTATGTACAATGGAATATCACTCAGACATGAAATCAATGTCATAAGGCTAGTAGAAGCAAGATGAGTGGATTTAGGTACGATGATCCTAAGTGAAATAAGTCACACAGAAAAAGACTCTTATCATAAGCTATCACTTATAGAGGGAATGTAAAAACCGCTACACTTGAACTGAATTACAAAACAGAACAGAGTCACACGTTTAGAAAACACACTATGGCTGCTTAACGGGAAAGGTGAGGTGGGGTGATGCATAAAACAAGGGTTTCAAATTCGCTCAGATACCGTTCCATACACCCAATATGTAATAGACAAGACCTACTCCTTGCTCAGTGAACTGGACTCAACACCCCCTATTCACCGCACAAAAATATATGTGACTAGTAAGAATCTTAAAACCTATGTATTAA
This sequence comes from Eschrichtius robustus, assembly GCF_028021215.1. Classification (NCBI taxonomy): domain Eukaryota; kingdom Metazoa; phylum Chordata; class Mammalia; order Artiodactyla; family Eschrichtiidae; genus Eschrichtius; species Eschrichtius robustus. The sequence continues at coordinate 101,837 of NW_027175519.1, read as the reverse complement.
TATCTGTCTGGAAGTGAGTCAAGTGGGTGTAAAGCCACATAAACACAGCCGTGAAAAGCAGCTAAACCCCATTATAAAAATAAATTACTTTTAAAAACCCATAAAACAAAGACAGTGAAAGAGAGAGAAATTCTTACAAAATTCGTTCAGAGGCTGTGATGCAACCTGGATTGACCATATCTAGACCCACAGCTGGATGAGACATAAGGGTGGACACTCTAGGGGCTGAAAGGTTGGGTGAGGTTGGGTGAGCAAACGCAGACCCTTTAAAGTAATACTGCCTTGTACCCATCCCATGGGTCCCAAATCTCCAGGTTCAAGGGCATCTTCCTACATCGAAAACATGCATGAGAAACCCAGAAGATGGTACACCGTGTGATTTTGAAAGGTTTCTAATACGCACCTCATTTCTCATCTCCTTGTGCTCGGGTTCGCCTTTCCAGCTACTTTACTAGCAACCTCCCTACTTGGAGAATCAGCACCTTTAAGCTCCTGTTCCCTACAGGTTGCAATTTGTCCTGAGGATGAACGGGAAGAGGGGCAACCAATGAGAGACTAGATCTAGGTGTTGGGACAGGCACAGGTCACTCTATTTCCCATCAGGAAGAAGAATTAACCACAGGCTAAGCCTGCCGCCCAGAAGCAGAATAGGGCCTGAGGCAATCCCGCGCTTTTGCGGCCAGCTCCCAAAAAAGCCAGTTGAAAAATGGAGCTCAGGGACACTGCAATTCAGAAACCCGCAGAGTTATGAATGATAACTCTCATCCACAGATATATTGAGGGAAGGCAACGAAGAGGATTTGAAAGCAAGGCAGAATTGCAGGAAACAGATTTCAGGAGGTAGATTCGAATCGCCTTTAAAGCACATGAAAAGCGGCAAAACGTCGACAATGATGCCCTTGGCCAAAAAGGGCGTATGCGTTTTTTCCTGAATATATTCAGGAAAAAACGCATACGCCCTTTTTGGCCAACCAAGCAACCTGGAAAGGCAAATCAGTGCTACAAAGAAGTCTCGCTTCCCATCGGTCAAAAGTGCCATGCTGCAAAAAGTGTCAAAACCAGAAATGCAGGACAGGCCATGGAGAAATGGCAGCCTTGCTACGCTGATGGGCGGGATGTAAATTGCCAACAGCCACTCTGGAAAAGTGTACGGTGTGTCCTGAAACATCGAAAAAACACAGCTTAGGGAGCATAGGGCACGTCCACTCATGGGCGTATAAATTGGGAAAACTAAAAATCAGCAAGACACAGGCACCCCAAAGTTTAGGGCTGCTCTGTTGACAAGAACCTCCACTTCATGACACCTTAAATATCCCAGGAAAGAGAAAAATGGATAAAGAAGTTGTGGTCCTTATGTACAATGGAATATCACTCAGACATGAAATCAATGTCATAAGGCTAGTAGAGGCAAGATGAGTGGATTTAGGTACGATGATACTAAGTGAAATAAGTCACACAGAAAAAGACACTTATCATAAGCTATCACTTATAGAGGGAATGTAAAAACCGCTACACTTGAACTGAATTACAAAACAGAACAGAGTCACACGTTTAGAAAACACACTATGGCTGCTTAACGGGAAAGGTGAGGTGGGGTGATGCATAAAACAAGGGTTTCAAATTCGCTCAGATACAGTTCCATACACCCAATATGTAATAGACAAGACCTACTCCTTGCTCAGTGAACTGGACTCAACACCCCCTATTCACCGCACAAGAATATATGTGACTAGTAAGAATCTTAAAACCTATGTATTGATATCTGTCTGGAAGTGAGTCAATTGGGTGTAAAGCCGCATAAACACAGCTGTGAAAAGCAGCTAAACCCCATTATAAAAATAAATTACTTTTAAAAACCCGTAAAACAAAGACAGTGAAAGAGAGAGAAATTCTTACAAAATTCGTTCAGAGGCTGTGATGCAACCTGGATTAACCATATCTAGACCCACAGCTGGATGAGACATAAGGGTGGACACTCTTGGGGCTGAAAGGTTGGGTGAGGTTGGGTGAGCAAACGCAGACCCTTTAAAGTAATACTGCCTGGTACCCATCCCATGGGTCCCAAATCTCCAGGTTCAAGGGCATCTTCCTATATGGAAAACATGCATGAGAAACCCAGAAGATGGTACACCGTGTGATTTTGAAAGGTTTCTAATACGCACCTCATTTCTCATCTCCTTGTGCTCGGGTTCGCCTTTCCAGCTACTTTACTAGCAATCTCCCTACTTGGAGAATCAGCACCTTTAAGCTCCTGTCCCCTACAGGATGCAATTTGTCCTGAGGATGAACGGGAAGAGGGGCAACCAATGAGAGACTAGATCTAGGTGTTGGGACAGGCACAGGTCACTCTATTTTCCCATCAGGAAGAAGAATTAACCACAGGCTCAGCCTGCCGCCCAGAAGCAGAATAGGGCCTGAGGCAATCCCGCGCTTTTGCGGCCAGCTCCCAAAAAAGCCAGTTGAAAAATGGAGCTCAGGGACACTGCAATTCACAAACCCGCAGAGCTATAAATGATAACTCTCATCCACAGATATATTGAGGGAAGGCAACGAAGAGGATTTGAAAGCAAGGCAGAATTTCAGGAAACAGGTTTCAGGAGGTAGATTCGAATCGCCTTTAAAGCATATGAAAAGTGGCAAAACGACGACAATGATGCCCTTGGCCAAACAGGGCGTATGCGTTTTTTCCTGAATATATTCAGGAAAAAACGCATACGCCCTGTTTGGCCAACCAAGCAACCTGGAAAGGCTAATCAGCGCTACAAAGAAGTCTCGCTTCCCGTCGGTCAAAAGGGCCATGCTGCAAAAAGTGTCCAAACCAGAAATGCAGGACAGGCCATGGAGAAATGGCAGCCTTGCTACGCTGATGGGCGGGATGTAAATTGCCAACAGCCACTCTGGAAAAGTGTACGGTGTGTCCTGAAACATCGAAAAAACACAGCTTAGGGAGCATAGGGCACGTCCACTCATGGGCGTATAAATTGGGAAAACTAAAAATCAGCAAGACACAGGCACCCCAAAGTTTAGGGCTGCTCTGTTGACAAGAACCTCCACTTCATGACACCTTAAATATCCCAGGAAAGAGAAAAATGGATAAAGAAGTTGTGGTCCTTATGTACAATGGAATATCACTCAGACATGAAATCAATGTCATAAGGCTAGTAGAGGCAAGATGAGTGGATTTAGGTACGATGATCCTAAGTGAAATAAGTCACACAGAAAAAGACACTTATCATAAGCTATCACTTATAGAGGGAATGTAAAAACCGCTACACTTGAACTGAATTACAAAACAGAACAGAGTCACACGTTTAGAAAACACACTATGGCTGCTTAACGGGAAAGGTGAGGTGGGGTGATGCATAAAACAAGGGTTTCAAATTCGCTCAGATACCGTTCCATACACCCAATATGTAATAGACAAGACCTACTCCTTGCTCAGTGAACTGGACTCAACACCCCCTATTCACCGCACAAGAGTATATGTGACTAGTAAGAATCTTAAAACCTATGTATTGATATCTGTCTGGAAGTGAGTCAAGTGGGTGTAAGGCCGCATAAACACAGCCGTGAAAAGCAGCTAAACCCCATTATAAAAATAAATTACTTTTAAAAACCCGTAAAACAAAGACAGTGAAAGAGAGAGAAATTCTTACAAAATTCGTTCAGAGGCTGTGATGCAACCTGGATTGACCATATCTAGACCCACAGCTGGATGAGACATAAGGGTGGACACTCTAGGGGCTGAAAGGTTGGGTGAGGTTGGGTGAGCAAACGCAGACCCTTTAAAGTAATACTGCCTTGTACCCATCCCATGGGTCCCAAATCTCCAGGTTCAAGGGCATCTTCCTACATCGAAAACATGCATGAGAAACCCAGAAGATGGTACACCGTGTGATTTTGAAAGGTTTCTAATACGCACCTCATTTCTCATCTCCTTGTGCTCGGGTTCGCCTTTCCAGCTACTTTACTAGCAACCTCCCTACTTGGAGAATCAGCACCTTTAAGCTCCTGTTCCCTACAGGTTGCAATTTGTCCTGAGGATGAACGGGAAGAGGGGCAACCAATGAGAGACTAGATCTAGGTGTTGGGACAGGCACAGGTCACTCTATTTCCCATCAGGAAGAAGAATTAACCACAGGCTAAGCCTGCCGCCCAGAAGCAGAATAGGGCCTGAGGCAATCCCGCGCTTTTGCGGCCAGCTCCCAAAAAAGCCAGTTGAAAAATGGAGCTCAGGGACACTGCAATTCAGAAACCCGCAGAGTTATGAATGATAACTCTCATCCACAGATATATTGAGGGAAGGCAACGAAGAGGATTTGAAAGCAAGGCAGAATTGCAGGAAACAGATTTCAGGAGGTAGATTCGAATCGCCTTTAAAGCACATGAAAAGCGGCAAAACGTCGACAATGATGCCCTTGGCCAAAAAGGGCGTATGCGTTTTTTCCTGAATATATTCAGGAAAAAACGCATACGCCCTATTTGGCCAACCAAGCAACCTGGAAAGGCAAATCAGTGCTACAAAGAAGTCTCGCTTCCCATCGGTCAAAAGTGCCATGCTGCAAAAAGTGTCAAAACCAGAAATGCAGGACAGGCCATGGAGAAATGGCAGCCTTGATACGCTGATGGGCGGGATGTAAATTGCCAACAGCCACTCTGGAAAAGTGTACGGTGTGTCCTGAAACATCGAAAAAACACAGCTTAGGGAGCATAGGGCACGTCCACTCATGGGCGTATAAATTGGGAAAACTAAAAATCAGCAAGACACAGGCACCCCAAAGTTTAGGGCTGCTCTGTTGACAAGAACCTCCACTTCATGACACCTTAAATATCCCAGGAAAGAGAAAAATGGATAAAGAAGTTGTGGTCCTTATGTACAATGGAATATCACTCAGACATGAAATCAATGTCATAAGGCTAGTAGAGGCACGATGAGTGGATTTAGGTACGATGATCCTAAGTGAAATAAGTCACACAGAAAAAGACACTTATCATAAGCTATCACTTATAGAGGGAATGTAAAAACCGCTACACTTGAACTGAATTACAAAACAGAACAGAGTCACACGTTTAGAAAACACACTATGGCTGCTTAACGGGAAAGGTGAGGTGGAGTGATGCATAAAACAAGGGTTTCAAATTCGCTCAGATACCGTTCCATACACCCAATATGTAATAGACAAGACCTACTCCTTGCTCAGTGAACTGGACTCAACACCCCCTATTCACCGCACAAGAATATATGTGACTAGTAAGAATCTTAAAACCTATGTATTGATATCTGTCTGGAAGTGAGTCAATTGGGTGTAAAGCCGCATAAACACAGCTGTGAAAAGCAGCTAAACCCCATTATAAAAATAAATTACTTTTAAAAACCCGTAAAACAAAGACAGTGAAAGAGAGAGAAATTCTTACAAAATTCGTTCAGAGGCTGTGATGCAACCTGGATTAACCATATCTAGACCCACAGCTGGATGAGACATAAGGGTGGACACTCTTGGGGCTGAAAGGTTGGGTGAGGTTGGGTGAGCAAACGCAGACCCTTTAAAGTAATACTGCCTGGTACCCATCCCATGGGTCCCAAATATCCAGGTTCAAGGGCATCTTCCTATATGGAAAACATGCATGAGAAACCCAGAAGATGGTACACCGTGTGATTTTGAAAGGTTTCTAATACGCACCTCATTTCTCATCTCCTTGTGCTCGGGTTCGCCTTTCCAGCTACTTTACTAGCAATCTCCCTACTTGGAGAATCAGCACCTTTAAGCTCCTGTCCCCTACAGGATGCAATTTGTCCTGAGGATGAACGGGAAGAGGGGCAACCAATGAGAGACTAGATCTAGGTGTTGGGACAGGCACAGGTCACTCTATTTTCCCATCAGGAAGAAGAATTAACCACAGGCTCTGCCTGCCGCCCAGAAGCAGAATAGGGCCTGAGGCAATCCCGCGCTTTTGCGGCCAGCTCCCAAAAAAGCCAGTTGAAAAATGGAGCTCAGGGACACTGCAATTCACAAACCCGCAGAGCTATAAATGATAACTCTCATCCACAGATATATTGAGGGAAGGCAACGAAGAGGATTTGAAAGCAAGGCAGAATTTCAGGAAACAGGTTTCAGGAGGTAGATTCGAATCGCCTTTAAAGCATATGAAAAGTGGCAAAACGACGACAATGATGCCCTTGGCCAAACAGGGCGTATGCGTTTTTTCCTGAATATATTCAGGAAAAAACGCATACGCCCTGTTTGGCCAACCAAGCAACCTGGAAAGGCTAATCAGCGCTACAAAGAAGTCTCGCTTCCCATCGGTCAAAAGTGCCATGCTGCAAAAAGTGTCCAAACCAGAAATGCAGGACAGGCCATGGAGAAATGGCAGCCTTGCTACGCTGATGGGCGGGATGTAAATTGCCAACAGGCACTCTGGAGAAGTGTACGGTGTGTCCTGAAACATCGAAAAAACACAGCTTAGGGAGCATAGGGCACGTCCACTCATGGGCGTATAAATTGGGAAAACTAAAAATCAGCAAGACACAGGCACCCCAAAGTTTAGGGCTGCTCTGTTGACAAGAACCTCCACTTCATGACACCTTAAATATCCCAGGAAAGAGAAAAATGGATAAAGAAGTTGTGGTCCTTATGTACAATGGAATATCACTCAGACATGAAATCAATGTCATAAGGCTAGTAGAGGCAAGATGAGTGGATTTAGGTACGATGATCCTAAGTGAAATAAGTCACACAGAAAAAGACACTTATCATAAGCTATCACTTATAGAGGGAATGTAAAAACCGCTACACTTGAACTGAATTACAAAACAGAACAGAGTCACACGTTTAGAAAACACACTATGGCTGCTTAACGGGAAAGGTGAGGTGGGGTGATGCATAAAACAAGGGTTTCAAATTCGCTCAGATACCGTTCCATACACCCAATATGTAATAGACAAGACCTACTCCTTGCTCAGTGAACTGGACTCAACACCCCCTATTCACCGCACAAGAATATCTGTGACTAGTAAGAATCTTAAAACCTATGTATTGATATCTGTCTGGAAGTGAGTCAAGTGGGTGTAAGGCCGCATAAACACAGCCGTGAAAAGCAGCTAAACCCCATTATAAAAATAAATTACTTTTAAAAACCCGTAAAACAAAGACAGTGAAAGAGAGAGAAATTCTTACAAAATTCGTTCAGAGGCTGTGATGCAACCTGGATTGACCATATCTAGACCCACAGCTGGATGAGACATAAGGGTGGACACTCTAGGGGCTGAAAGGTTGGGTGAGGTTGGGTGAGCAAACGCAGACCCTTTAAAGTAATACTGCCTTGTACCCATCCCATGGGTCCCAAATCTCCAGGTTCAAGGGCATCTTCCTACATCGAAAACATGCATGAGAAACCCAGAAGATGGTACACCGTGTGATTTTGAAAGGTTTCTAATACGCACCTCATTTCTCATCTCCTTGTGCTCGGGTTCGCCTTTCCAGCTACTTTACTAGCAATCTCCCTACTTGGAGAATCAGCACTTTAAGCTCCTGTTCCCTACAGGTTGCAATTTGTCCTGAGGATGAACGGGAAGAGGGGCAACCAATGAGAGACTAGATCTAGGTGTTGGGACAGGCACAGGTCACTCTATTTTCCCATCAGGAAGAAGAATTAACCACAGGCTCAGCCTGCCGCCCAGAAGCAGAATAGGGCCTGAGGCAATCCCGCGCTTTTGCGGACAGCTCCCAAAAAAGCCAGTTGAAAAATGGAGCTCAGGGACACTGCAATTCACAAACCCGCAGAGCTATAAATGATAACTCTCATCCACAGATATATTGAGGGAAGGCAACGAAGAGGATTTGAAAGCAAGGCAGAATTGCAGGAAACAGGTTTCAGAAGGTACATTCGAATCGCCTTTAAAGCACATGAAAAGTGGCAAAAAGTCGACAATGATGCCCTTGGCCAAACAGGGCGTATGCGTTTTTTCCTGAATATATTCAGGAAAAAACGCATACGCCCTGTTTGGCCAACCAAGCAACCTGGAAAGGCTAATCAGCGCTACAAAGAAGTCTCGCTTCCCATCGGTCAAAAGGGCCATGCTGCAAAAAGTGTCAAAACCAGAAATGCAGGACAGGCCATGGAGAAATGGCAGCCTTGCTACGCTGATGGGCGGGATGTAAATTGCCAACAGCCACTCTGGAGAAGTGTACGGTGTGTCCTGAAACATCGAAAAAACACAGCTTAGGGAGCATAGAGCACGTCCTCTCATGGGCGTATAAATTGGGAAAACTAAAAATCAGCAAGACACAGGCACCCTAAAGTTTAGGGCTGCTCTGTTGACAAGAACCTCCACTTCATGACACCTTAAATATCCCAGGAAAGAGAAAAATGGATAAAGAAGTTGTGGTCCTTATGTACAATGGAATATCACTCAGACATGAAATCAATGTCATAAGGCTAGTAGAAGCAAGATGAGTGGATTTAGGTACAACGATTCTAAGTGAAATAAGTCACACAGAAAAAGACACTTATCATAAGCTATCACTTATAGAGGGAATGTAAAAACCGCTACACATGAACTGAATTACAAAACAGAACAGAGTCACACGTTTAGAAAACACACTATGGCTGCTTAACGGGAAAGGTGAGGTGGGGTGATGCATAAAACAAGGGTTTCAAATTCGCTCAGATACCGTTCCATACACCCAATATGTAATAGACAAGAACTACTCCTTGCTCAGTGAACTGGACTCAACACCCCCTATTCACCGCACAAGAATATATGTGACTAGTAAGAATCTTAAAACCTATGTATTGATATCTGTCTGGAAGTGAGTCAAGTGGGTGTAAAGCCACATAAACACAGCCGTGAAAAGCAGCTAAACCCCATTATAAAAATAAATTACTTTTAAAAACCCGTAAAACAAAGACAGTGAAAGAGAGAGAAATTCTTACAAAATTCTTTCAGAGGCTGTGATGCAACCTGGATTGACCATATCTAGACCCACAGCTGGATGAGACATAAGGGTGGACAATCTTGGGGCTGAAAGTTTGGGTGAGGTTGGGTGAGCAAAGGCACACCCTTTAAAGTAATACTGCCTGGTACCCATTCCATGGGTCCCAAATCTCCAGGTTCAAGGGCATCTTCCTACATCGAAAACATGCATGAGAAACCCAGAAGATGGTACACCGTGTGATTTTGAAAGGTTTCTAATACGCACCTCATTTCTCATCTCCTTGTGCTCGGGTTCGCCTTTCCAGCTACTTTACTAGCAATCTCCCTACTTGGAGAATCAGCACCTTTAAGCTCCTGTTCCCTACAGGTTGCAATTTGTCCTGAGGATGAACGGGAAGAGGGGCAACCAATGAGAGACTAGATCTAGGTGTTGGGACAGGCACAGCTCACTCTATTTTCCCATCGGGAAGAAGAATTAACCACAGGCTCAGCCTGCCGCCCAGAAGCAGAATAGGGCCTGAGACAATCCTGCGCTTTTGCGGCCAGCTCCCAAAAAAGCCAGTTGAAAAATGGAGCTCAGGGACACTGCAATTCAGAAACCCGCAGATCTATAAATGATAACTCTCATCCACAGATATATTGAGGGAAGGCAACAAAGAGGATTTGAAAGCAATGCAGAATTGCAGGAAACAGGTTTCAGGAGGTAGATTCGAATCGCCTTTAAAGCACATGAAAAGTGGCAAAACGTCGACAATGATGCCCTTGGCCAAAAAGGGCATATGCGTTTTTTCCTGAATATACTCAGGAAAAAACGCATACGCCCTTTTTGGCCAACCAAGCAACCTGGAAAGGCAAATCAGTGCTACAAAGAAGTCTCGCTTCCCATCGGTCAAAAGTGCCATGCTGCAAAAAGTGTCAAAACCAGAACTGCAGGACAGGCCATGGAGAAATGGCAGCCTTGCTACGCTGATGGGCGGGATGTAAATTGCCAACAGCCACTCTGGAGAAGTGTACGGTTTGTCCTGAAACATCGAAAAAACACAGCTTAGGGAGCATAGGGCACGTCCACTCATGGGCGTATAAATTGGGAAAACTAAAAATCAGCAAGACACAGGCACCCCAAAGTTTAGGGCTGCTCTGTTGACAAGAACCTCCACTTCATGACACCTTAAATATCCCAGGAAAGAGAAAAATGGATAAAGAAGTTGTGGTCCTTATGTACAATGGAATATCACTCAGACATGAAATCAATGTCATAAGGCTAGTAGAAGCAAGATGAGTGGATTTAGGTACGATGATTCTAAGTGAAATAAGTCACACAGAAAAAGGCACTTATCATAAGCTATCACTTATACAGGGAATGTAATAACCGCTACACTTGAACTGAATTACAAAACAGAACAGAGTCACACGTTTAGAAAACACACTATGGCTGCTTAACGGGAAAGGTGAGGTGGGGTGAGGCATAAAACAAGGGTTTCAAATTCGCTCAGATATCGTTCCATACACCCAATATGTAATAGACAAGACCTACTCCTTGCTCAGTGAACTGGACTCAACACCCCCTATTCACCGCACAAGAATATATGTGACTAGTAAGAATCTTAAAACCTATGCATTGATATCTGTCTGGAAGTGAGTCAAGTGGGTGTAAAGCCGCATAAACACAGCCGTGAAAAGCAGCTAAACCCCATTATAAAAATAAATTACTTTTAAAAACCCGTAAAACAAAGACAGTGAAAGAGAGAGAAATTCTTACAAAATTCTTTCAGAGGCTGTGATGCAACCTGGATTGACCATATCTAGACCCACAGTTGGATGAGACATAAGGGTGGACACTCTTGGGGCTGAAAGGTTGGGTGAGGTTGGGTGAGCAAACGCAGACCCTTTAAAGTAATACTGCCTGGTACCCATCCCATGGGTCCCAAATCTCCAGGTTCAAGGGCATCTTCCTACATCGAAAACATGCATGAGAAACCCAGAAGATGGTACACCGTGTGATTTTGAAAGGTTTCTAATACGCACCTCATTTCTCATCTCCTTGTGCTCGGGTTCGCCTTTCCAGCTACTTTACTAGCAATCTCCCTACTTGGAGAATCAGCACCTTTAAGCTCCTGTTCCCTACAGGTTGCAATTTGTCCTGAGGATGAACGGGAAGAGGGGCAACCAATGAGAGACTAGATCTAGGTGTTGGGACAGGCACAGGTCACTCTATTTCCCATCAGGAAGAAGAATTAACCACAGGCTAAGCCTGCCGCCCAGAAGCAGAATAGGGCCTGAGGCAATCCCGCACTTTTGCGGCCAGCTCCCAAAAAAGCCAGTTGAAAAATGGAGCTCAGGGACACTGCAATTCAGAAACCCGCAGAGTTAAGAATGATAACTCTCATCCACAGATATATTGAGGGAAGGCAACGAAGAGGATTTGAAAACAAGGCAGAATTGCAGGAAACAGATTTCAGGAGGTAGATTCGAATCGCCTTTAAAGCACATGAAAAGCGGCAAAACGTCGACAATGATGCCCTTGGCCAAAAAGGGCGTATGCGTTTTTTCCTGAATATATTCAGGAAAAAACGCATACGCCCTTTTTGGCCAACCAAGCAACCTGGAAAGGCAAATCAGTGCTACAAAGAAGTCTCGCTCCCCATTGGTCAAAAGTGCCATGCTGCAAAAAGTGTCAAAACCAGAAATGCAGGACAGGCCATGGAGAAATGGCAGCCTTGCTACGCTGATGGGCGGAATGTAAATTGCCAACAGCCACTCTGGAGAAGTGTACGGTGTGTCCTGAAACATCGAAAAAACACAGCTTAGGGAGCATAGGGCACGTCCACTCATGGGCGTATAAATTGGGAAAACTAAAAATCAGCAAGACACAGGCACCCCAAAGTTTAGGGCTGCTCTGTTGTCAAGAACCTCCACTTCATGACACCTTAAATATACCAGGAAAGAGAAAAATGGATAAAGAAGTTGTGGTCCTTATGTACAATGGAATATCACTCAGACATGAAATCAATGTCATAAGGCTAGTAGAAGCAAGATGAGTGGATTTAGGTACGATGATTCTAAGTGAAATAAGTCACACAGAAAAAGACACTTATCATAAGCTCTCACTTATAGAGGGAATGTAAAAACCGCTACACTTGAACTGAATTACAAAACAGAACAGAGTCACACGTGTAGAAAACACACGATGGCTGCTTAACGGGAAAGGTGAGGTGGGGTGATGCATAAAACAAGGGTTTCAAATTCGCTCAGATACCGTTCCATACACCCAATATGTAATATACAAGACCTACTCCTTGCTCAGTGAACTGGATTCAACACCCCCTATTCACCGCACAAGAATATATGTGACTAGTAAGAATCTTAAAACCTATGTATTGATATCTGTCTGGAAGTGAGTCAAGTGGGTGTAAAGCCGCATAAACACAGCCGTGAAAAGCAGCTAAACCCCATTATAAAAATAAATTACTTTTAAAAACCCGTAAAACAAAGACAGTGAAACAGAGAGAAATTCTTACAAAATTCGTTCAGAGGCTGTGATGCAACCTGGATTGACCATATCTAGACCCACAGCTGGATGAGACATAAGGGTGGACACTCTTGGGGCTGAGAGGTTGGGTGAGGTTGCGTGAGCAAACGCAGACCCTTTAAAGTAATACTGCCTGGTACCCATCCCATGGGTCCCAAATCTCCAGGTTCAAGGGCATCTTCCTACATCGAAAACATGCATGAGAAACCCAGAAGATGGTACACCGTGTGATTTTGAAAGGTTTCTAATACGCACCTCATTTCTCATCTCCTTGTGCTCGGGTTCGCCTTTCCAGCTATTTTACTAGCAATCTCCCTACTTGGAGAATCAGCACCTTTAAGCTCCTGACCCTACAGGATGCAATTTGTCCTGAGGATGAACGGGAAGAGGGGCAACCAATGAGAGACTAGATCTATGTGTTGGGACAGGCACAGGTCACTCTATTTTCCCATCGGGAAGAAGAATTAACCACAGGCTCAGCCTGCCGCCCAGAAGCAGAATAGGGCCTGCGGCAATCCCGAGCTTTTGCGGACAGCTCCCAAAAAAGCCAGTTGAAAAATGGAGCTCAGGGACACTGCAATTCACAAACCCGCAGAGCTATAAATGATAACTCTCATCCACAGAAATATTGAGGGAAGGCAACGAAGAGGATTTGAAAGCAAGGCAGAATTGCAGGAAACAGGTTTCAGGAGGTAGATTCGAATCGCCTTTAAAGCATATGAAAAGCGGCAAAACGTCGACAATGATGCCCTTGGCCAAACAGGGCGTATGCGTTTTTTCCTGAATATATTCAGGAAAAAACGCATACGCCCTGTTTGGCCATCCAAGCAACCTGGAAAGGCAAATCAGTGCTACAAAGAAGTCTCGCTTCCCATCGGTCTAAAGTGCCATGCTGCAAAAAGTGTCAAAACCAGAAATGCAGGACAGGCCATGGAGAAATGGCAGCCTTGCTACGCTGATGGGCGGGATGTAAATTGCCAACAGCCACTCTGGAAAAGTGTATGGTGTGTCCTGAAACATCGAAAACACACAGCTTAGGGAGCATAGGGCACGTCCACTCATGGGCGTATAAATTGGGAAAACTAAAAATCAGCAAGACACAGGCACCCCAAAGTTTAGGGCTGCTCTTTTGACAAGAACCTCCACTTCATGACACCTTAAATATCCCAGGAAAGAGAAAAATGGATAAAGAAGTTGTGGTCCTTATGTACAATGGAATATCACTCAGACATGAAATCAATGTCATAAGGCTAGTAGAAGCAAGATGAGTGGATTTAGGTACGATGATCCTAAGTGAAATAAGTCACACAGAAAAAGACACTTATCATAAGCTATCACTTATAGAGGGAATGTAAAACCCGCTACACTTGAACTGAATTACAAAACAGAACAGAGTCACACGTTTAGAAAACACACGATGGCTGCTTAACGGGAAAGGTGAGGTGGGGTGATGCATAAAACAAGGGTTTCAAATTCGCTCAGATACCGTTCCATACACCCAATATGTAATAGACAAGACCTACTCCTTGCTCAGTGAACTGGACTCAACACCCCCTATTCACCGCACAAGAATATATGTGACTAGTAAGAATCTTAAAACCTATGTATTGATATCTGTCTGGAAGTGAGTCAAGTGGGTGTAAAGCCGCATAAACACAGCCGTGAAAAGCAGCTAAACCCCATTATAAAAATAAATTACTTTTAAAAACCCGTAAAACAAAGACAGTGAAAGAGAGAGAAATTCTTACAAAATTCGTTCAGAGGCTGTGATGCAACCTGGATTGACCATATCTAGACCCACAGCTGGATGAGACATAAGGTTGGACACTCTTGGGGCTGAAAGGTTGGGTGAGGTTGGGTGAGCAAACGCAGACCCTTTAAAGTAATACTGCCTGGTACCCATCTCATGGGTCCCAAATCTCCAGGTTCAAGGGCATCTTCCTACATCGAAAACATGCATGAGAAACCCAGAAGATGGTACACCGTGTGATTTTGAAAGGTTTCTAATACGCACCTCATTTCTCATCTCCTTGTGCTCGGGTTCGCCTTTCCAGCTACTTTACTAGCAATCTCCCTACTTGGAGAATCAGCACTTTTAAGCTCCTGTTCCCTACAGGTTGCAATTTGTCCTGAGGATGAACGGGAAGAGGGGCAACCAATGAGAGACTAGATCTAGGTGTTGGGACAGGCACAGGTCACTCTATTTTCCCATCAGGAAGAAGAATTAACCACAGGCTCAGCCTGCCGCCCAGAAGCAGAATAGGGCCTGAGGCAATCCCGCGCTTTTGCGGCCAGCTCCCAAAAAAGCCAGTTGAAAAATGGAGCTCAGGGACACTGCAATTCACAAACCCGCAGAGCTATAAATGATAACTCTCATCCACAGATATATTGAGGGAAGGCAACGAAGAGGATTTGAAAGCAAGGCAGAATTGCAGGAAACAGGTTTCAGGAGGTACATTCGAATCGCCTTTAAAGCACATGAAAAGTGGCAAAACGTCGACAATGATGCCCTTGGCCAAACAGGGCGTATGCGTTTTTTCCTGAATATATTCAGGAAAAAACGCATACGCCCTGTTTGGCCAACCAAGCAACCTGGAAAGGCTAATCAGCGCTACAAAGAAGTCTCGCTTCCCATCGGTCAAAAGGGCCATGCTGCAAAAAGTGTCAAAACCAGAAATGCAGGACAGGCCATGGAGAAATGGCAGCCTTGCTACGCTGATGGGCGGGATGTAAATTGCCAACAGCCACTCTGGAGAAGTGTACGGTGTGTCCTGAAACATCGAAAAAACACAGCTTAGGGAGCATAGGGCACGTCCTCTCATGGGCGTATAAATTGGGAAAACTAAAAATCAGCAAGACACAGGCACCCCAAAGTTTAGGGCTGCTCTGTTGACAAGAACCTCCACTTCATGACACCTTAAATATCCCAGGAAAGAGAAAAATGGATAAAGAAGTTGTGGTCCTTATGTACAATGGAATATCACTCAGACATGAAATCAATGTCATAAGGCTAGTAGAAGCAAGATGAGTGGATTTAGGTACGATGATTCTAAGTGAAATATGTCACACAGAAAAAGGCACTTATCATAAGCTATCACTTATAGAGGGAATGTAATAACCGCTACACTTGAACTGAATTACAAAACAGAACAGTCACACGTTTAGAAAACACACTATGGCTGCTTAACGGGAAAGGTGAGGTGGGGTGAGGCATAAAACAAGGGTTTCAAATTCGCTCAGATACCGTTCCATACACCCAATATGTAATAGACAAGACCTACTCCTTGCTCAGTGACCTGGACTCAACACCCCCTATTCACCGCACAAGAATATATGTGACTAGTAAGAATCTTAAAACCTATGTATTGATATCTGTCTGGAAGTGAGTCAAGTGGGTGTAAAGCCGCATAAACACAGCCGTGAAAAGCAGCTAAACCCCATTATAAAAATAAATTACTTTTAAAAACCCGTAAAACAAAGACAGTGAAAGAGAGAGAAATTCTTACAAAATTCGTTCAGAGGCTGTGATGCAACCTGGATTGACCATATCTAGACCCACAGCTGGATGAGACATAAGGGTGGACACTCTTGGGGCTAAAAGGTTGGGTGAGGTTGGGTGAGCAAACGCAGACCCTTTAAAGTAATACTGCCTGGTACCCATCCCATGGGTCCCAAATCTCCAGGTTCAAGGGCATCTTCCTACATCGAAAACATGCATGAGAAACCCAGAAGATGGTACACCGTGTGATTTTGAAAGGTTTCTAATACGCACCTCATTTCTCATCTCCTTGTGCTCGGGTTCGCCTTTCCAGCTACTTTACTAGCAATCTCCCTACTTGGAGAATCAGCACCTTTAAGCTCCTGTTCCCTACAGGTTGCAATTTGTCCTGAGGATGAACGGGAAGAGGGGCAACCAATGAGAGACTAGATCTAGGTGTTGGGACAGGCACAGGTCACTCTATTTCCCATCAGGAAGAAGAATTAACCACAGGCTAAGCCTGCCGCCCAGAAGCAGAATAGGGCCTGAGGCAATCCCGCGCTTTTGCGGCCAGCTCCCGAAAAAGCCAGTTGAAAAATGGAGCTCAGGGACACTGCAATTCAGAAACCCGCAGAATTATGAATGATAACTCTCATCCACAGATATATTGAGGGAAGGCAACGAAGAGGATTTGAAAGCAAGGCAGAATTGCAGGAAACAGATTTCAGGAGGTAGATTCGAATCGCCTTTAAAGCACATGAAAAGCGGCAAAACGTCGACAATGATGCCCTTGGCCAAAAAGGGCGTATGCGTTTTTTCCTGAATATATTCAGGAAAAAACGCATACGCCCTTTTTGGCCAACCAAGCAACCTGGAAAGGCAAATCAGTGCTACAAAGAAGTCTCGCTTCCCATCGGTCAAAAGTGCCATGCTGCAAAAAGTGTCCAAACCAGAAATGCAGGACAGGCCATGGAGAAATGGCAGCCTTGCTACGCTGATGGCGGGATGTAAATTGCCAACAGCCACTCTGGAAAAGTGTACGGTGTGTCCTGAAACATCGAAAAAACACAGCTTAGGGAGCATAGGGCACGTCCACTCCTGGGCGTATAAATTGGGAAAACTAAAAATCAGCAAGACACAGGCACCCCAAAGATTAGGGCTGCTCTGTTGACAAGAACCTCCACTTCATGACACCTTAAATATCCCAGGAAAGAGAAAAATGGATAAAGAAGTTGTGGTCCTTATGTACAATGGAATATCACTCAGACATGAAATCAATGTCATAAGGCTAGTAGAAGCAAGATGATTGGATTTAGGTACGATGATCCTAAGTGAAAGAAGTCACACAGAAAAAGACACTTATCATAAGCTCTCACTTATAGAGGGAATGTAAAAACCGCTACACTTGAACTGAATTACAAAACAGAACAGAGTCACACGTTTAGAAAACACTCTATGGCTGCTTAACGGGAAAGGTGAGGTGGGGTGATGCATAAAACAAGGGTTTCAAATTCGCTCAGATACCGTTCCATACACCCAATATGTAATAGACAAGACCTACTCCTTGCTCAGTGAACTGGACTCAACACCCCCTATTCACCGCACAAGAATATATGTGACTAGTAAGAATCTTAAAACCTATGTATTGATATCTGTCTGGAAGTGAGTCAAGTGGGTGTAAAGCCGCATAAACACAGCCGTGAAAAGCAGCTAAACCCCATTATAAAAATAAATTACTTTAAAAAACCCGTAAAACAAAGACAGTGAAAGAGAGAGAAATTCTTACAAAATTCGTTCAGAGGCTGTGATGCAACCTGGATTGACCATATCTAGACCCACAGCTGGATGAGACATAAGGGTGGACACTCTTGGGGCTGAAAGGTTGGGTGAGGTTGGGTGAGCAAACGCAGACCCTTTAAAGTAAATCTGCCTGGTACCCAACCCATGGGTCCCAAATCTCCAGGTTCAAGGGCATCTTCCTATATGGAAAACATGCATGAGAAACCCAGAAGATGGTACACCGTGTGATTTTGAAAGGTTTCTAATATGCACCTCATTTCTCATCTCCTTGTGCTCGGGTTCGCCTTTCCAGCTACTTTACTAGCAATCTCCCTACTTGGAGAATCAGCACCTTTAAGCTCCTGTCCCCTACAGGATGCAATTTGTCCTGAGGATGAACGGGAAGAGGGGCAACCAATGAGAGACTAGATCTATGTGTTGGGACAGGCACAGCTCACTCTATTTTCCCATCGGGAAGAAGAATTAACCACAGGCTCAGCCTGCCGCCCAGAAGCAGAATAGGGCCTGAGGCAATCCCGAGCTTTTGCGGCCAGCTCCCAAAAAAGCCAGTTGAAAATTGGAGCTCAGGGACACTGCAATTCACAAACCCGCAGAGCTATAAATGATAACTCTCATCCACAGATATATTGAGGGAAGGCAACGAAGAGGATTTGAAAGCAAGGCAGAATTGCAGGAAACAGGTTTCAGGAGGTAGATTCGAATCGCCTTTAAAGCATATGAAAAGTGGCAAAACGTCGACAATGATGCCCTTGGCCAAACAGGGCGTATGCGTTTTTTCCTGAATATATTCAGGAAAAAACGCATACGCCCTGTTTGGCCAACCAAGCAACCTGGAAAGGCTAATCAGCGCTACAAAGAAGTCTCGCTTCCCATCGGTCAAAAGGGCCATGCTGCAAAAAGTGTCAAAACCAGAAATGCAGGACAGGCCATTGAGAAATGGCAGCCTTGCTACGCTGATGGGCGGGATGTAAATTGCCAACAGCCACTCTGGAGAAGTGTACGGTGTGTCCTGAAACATCGAAAAAACACAGCTTAGGGAGCATAGGGCACGTCCTCTCATGGGCGTATAAATTGGGAAAACTAAAAATCAGCAAGACACAGGCACCCCAAAGTTTAGGGCTGCTCTGTTGACAAGAACCTCCACTTCATGACACCTTAAATATCCCAGGAAAGAGAAAAATGGATAAAGAAGTTGTGGTCCTTATGTACAATGGAATATCACTCAGACATGAAATCAATGTCATAAGGCTAGTAGAAGCAAGATGAGTGGATTTAGGTACGATGATTCTAAGTGAAATAAGTCACACAGAAAAAGACACTTATCATAAGCTATCACTTATAGAGGGAATGTAAAAACCGCTACACATGAACTGAATTACAAAACAGAACAGAGTCACACGTTTAGAAAACACACTATGGCTGCTTAACGGGAAAGGTGAGGTGGGGTGATGCATAAAACAAGGGTTTCAAATTCGCTCAGATACCGTTCCATACACCCAATATGTAATAGACAAGACCTACTCCTTGCTCAGTGAACTGGACTCAACACCCCCTATTCACCGCACAATAATATATGTGACTAGTAAGAATCTTAAAACCTATGTATTGATATCTGTCTGGAAGTGAGTCAAGTGGGTGTAAAGCAGCATAAACACAGCCGTGAAAAGCAGCTAAACCCCATTATAAAAATAAATTACTTTTAAAAACCCGTAAAACAAAGACAGTGAAAGAGAGAGAAATTCTTACAAAATTCTTTCAGAGGCTGTGATGCAACCTGGATTGACCATATCTAGACCCACAGCTGGATGAGACATAAGGGTGGACAATCTTGGGGCTGAAAGTTTGGGTGAGGTTGGGTGAGCAAACGCAGACCCTTTAAAGTAATACTGCCTGGTACCCATCCCATGGGTCCCAAATCTCCAGGTTCAAGGGCATCTTCCTACATCGAAAACATGCATGAGAAACCCAGAAGATGGTACACCGTGTGATTTTGAAAGGTTTCTAATACGCACCTCATTTCTCATCTCCTTGTGCTCGGGTTCGCCTTTCCAGCTACTTTACTAGCAATCTCCCTACTTGGAGAATCAGCACCTTTAAGCTCCTGTTCCCTACAGGTTGCAATTTGTCCTGAGGATGAACGGGAAGAGGGGCAACCAATGAGAGACTAGATCTAGGTGTTGGGACAGGCACAGCTCACTCTATTTTCCCATCGGGAAGAAGAATTAACCACAGGCTCAGCCTGCCGCCCAAAAGCAGAATAGGGCCTGAGACAATCCTGCGCTTTTGCGGCCAGCTCCCAAAAAGCCAGTTGAAAAATGGAGCTCAGGGACACTGCAATTCAGAAACCCGCAGATCTATAAATGATAACTCTCATCCACAGATATATTGAGGGAAGGCAACGAAGAGGATTTGAAAGCAAGGCAGAATTGCAGGAAACAGGTTTCAGGAGGTAGATTCGAATCGCCTTTAAAGCACATGAAAAGTGGCAAAACGTCGACAATGATGCCCTTGGCCAAAAAGGGCGTATGCGTTTTTTCCTGAATATACTTAGGAAAAAACGCATACGCCCTTTTTGGCCAACCAAGCAACCTGGAAAGGCAAATCAGTGCTACAAAGAAGTCTCGCTTCCCATCGGTCAAAAGTGCCATGCTGCAAAAAGTGTCAAAACCAGAAATGCAGGACAGGCCATGGAGAAATGGCAGCCTTGCTACGCTGATGGGCGGGATGTAAATTGCCAACAGCCACTCTGGAGAAGTGTACGGTTTGTCCTGAAACATCGAAAAAACACAGCTTAGGGAGCATAGGGCACGTCCACTCATGGGCGTATAAATTGGGAAAACTAAAAATCAGCAAGACACAGGCACCCCAAAGTTTAGGGCTGCTCTGTTGACAAGAACCTCCACTTCATGACACCTTAAATATCCCAGGAAAGAGAAAAATGGATAAAGAAGTTGTGGTCCTTATGTACAATGGAATATCACTCAGACATGAAATCAATGTCATAAGGCTAGTAGAAGCAAGATGAGTGGATTTAGGTACGATGATTCTAAGTGAAATAAGTCACACAGAAAAAGGCACTTATCATAAGCTATCACTTATACAGGGAATGTAATAACCGCTACACTTGAACTGAATTACAAAACAGAACAGAGTCACACGTTTAGAAAACACACTATGGCTGCTTAACGGGAAAGGTGAGGTGGGGTGAGGCATAAAACAAGGGTTTCAAATTCGCTCAGATATCGTTCCATACACCCAATATGTAATAGACAAGACCTACTCCTTGCTCAGTGAACTGGACTCAACACCCCCTATTCACCGCACAAGAATATATGTGACTAGTAAGAATCTTAAAACCTATGCATTGATATCTGTCTGGAAGTGAGTCAAGTGGGTGTAAAGCCGCATAAACACAGCCGTGAAAAGCAGCTAAACCCCATTATAAAAATAAATTACTTTTAAAAACCCGTAAAACAAAGACAGTGAAAGAGAGAGAAATTCTTACAAAATTCTTTCAGAGGCTGTGATGCAACCTGGATTGACCATATCTAGACCCACAGTTGGATGAGACATAAGGGTGGACACTCTTGGGGCTGAAAGGTTGGGTGAGGTTGGGTGAGCAAACGCAGACCCTTTAAAGTAATACTGCCTGGTACCCATCCCATGGGTCCCAAATCTCCAGGTTCAAGGGCATCTTCCTACATCGAAAACATGCATGAGAAACCCAGAAGATGGTACACCGTGTGATTTTGAAAGGTTTCTAATACGCACCTCATTTCTCATCTCCTTGTGCTCGGGTTCGCCTTTCCAGCTACTTTACTAGCAATCTCCCTACTTGGAGAATCAGCACCTTTAAGCTCCTGTTCCCTACAGGTTGCAATTTGTCCTGAGGATGAACGGGAAGAGGGGCAACCAATGAGAGACTAGATCTAGGTGTTGGGACAGGCACAGGTCACTCTATTTCCCATCAGGAAGAAGAATTAACCACAGGCTAAGCCTGCCGCCCAGAAGCAGAATAGGGCCTGAGGCAATCCCGCACTTTTGCGGCCAGCTCCCAAAAAAGCCAGTTGAAAAATGGAGCTCAGGGACACTGCAATTCAGAAACCCGCAGAGTTAAGAATGATAACTCTCATCCACAGATATATTGAGGGAAGGCAACGAAGAGGATTTGAAAACAAGGCAGAATTGCAGGAAACAGATTTCAGGAGGTAGATTCGAATCGCCTTTAAAGCACATGAAAAGCGGCAAAACGTCGACAATGATGCCCTTGGCCAAAAAGGGCGTATGCGTTTTTTCCTGAATATATTCAGGAAAAAACGCATACGCCCTTTTTGGCCAACCAAGCAACCTGGAAAGGCAAATCAGTGCTACAAAGAAGTCTCGCTTCCCATCGGTCAAAAGTGCCATGCTGCAAAAAGTGTCCAAACCAGAAATGCAGGACAGGCCATGGAGAAATGGCAGCCTTGCTACGCTGATGGCGGGATGTAAATTGCCAACAGCCACTCTGGAAAAGTGTACGGTGTGTCCTGAAACATCGAAAAAACACAGCTTAGGGAGCATAGGGCACGTCCACTCCTGGGCGTATAAATTGGGAAAACTAAAAATCAGCAAGACACAGGCACCCCAAAGATTAGGGCTGCTCTGTTGACAAGAACCTCCACTTCATGACACCTTAAATATCCCAGGAAAGAGAAAAATGGATAAAGAAGTTGTGGTCCTTATGTACAATGGAATATCACTCAGACATGAAATCAATGTCATAAGGCTAGTAGAAGCAAGATGATTGGATTTAGGTACGATGATCCTAAGTGAAAGAAGTCACACAGAAAAAGACACTTATCATAAGCTCTCACTTATAGAGGGAATGTAAAAACCGCTACACTTGAACTGAATTACAAAACAGAACAGAGTCACACGTTTAGAAAACACTCTATGGCTGCTTAACGGGAAAGGTGAGGTGGGGTGATGCATAAAACAAGGGTTTCAAATTCGCTCAGATACCGTTCCATACACCCAATATGTAATAGACAAGACCTACTCCTTGCTCAGTGAACTGGACTCAACACCCCCTATTCACCGCACAAGAATATATGTGACTAGTAAGAATCTTAAAACCTATGTATTGATATCTGTCTGGAAGTGAGTCAAGTGGGTGTAAAGCCGCATAAACACAGCCGTGAAAAGCAGCTAAACCCCATTATAAAAATAAATTACTTTAAAAAACCCGTAAAACAAAGACAGTGAAAGAGAGAGAAATTCTTACAAAATTCGTTCAGAGGCTGTGATGCAACCTGGATTGACCATATCTAGACCCACAGCTGGATGAGACATAAGGGTGGACACTCTTGGGGCTGAAAGGTTGGGTGAGGTTGGGTGAGCAAACGCAGACCCTTTAAAGTAAATCTGCCTGGTACCCAACCCATGGGTCCCAAATCTCCAGGTTCAAGGGCATCTTCCTATATGGAAAACATGCATGAGAAACCCAGAAGATGGTACACCGTGTGATTTTGAAAGGTTTCTAATATGCACCTCATTTCTCATCTCCTTGTGCTCGGGTTCGCCTTTCCAGCTACTTTACTAGCAATCTCCCTACTTGGAGAATCAGCACCTTTAAGCTCCTGTCCCCTACAGGATGCAATTTGTCCTGAGGATGAACGGGAAGAGGGGCAACCAATGAGAGACTAGATCTATGTGTTGGGACAGGCACAGCTCACTCTATTTTCCCATCGGGAAGAAGAATTAACCACAGGCTCAGCCTGCCGCCCAGAAGCAGAATAGGGCCTGAGGCAATCCCGAGCTTTTGCGGCCAGCTCCCAAAAAAGCCAGTTGAAAATTGGAGCTCAGGGACACTGCAATTCACAAACCCGCAGAGCTATAAATGATAACTCTCATCCACAGATATATTGAGGGAAGGCAACGAAGAGGATTTGAAAGCAAGGCAGAATTGCAGGAAACAGGTTTCAGGAGGTAGATTCGAATCGCCTTTAAAGCATATGAAAAGTGGCAAAACGTCGACAATGATGCCCTTGGCCAAACAGGGCGTATGCGTTTTTTCCTGAATATATTCAGGAAAAAACGCATACGCCCTGTTTGGCCAACCAAGCAACCTGGAAAGGCTAATCAGCGCTACAAAGAAGTCTCGCTTCCCATCGGTCAAAAGGGCCATGCTGCAAAAAGTGTCAAAACCAGAAATGCAGGACAGGCCATTGAGAAATGGCAGCCTTGCTACGCTGATGGGCGGGATGTAAATTGCCAACAGCCACTCTGGAGAAGTGTACGGTGTGTCCTGAAACATCGAAAAAACACAGCTTAGGGAGCATAGGGCACGTCCTCTCATGGGCGTATAAATTGGGAAAACTAAAAATCAGCAAGACACAGGCACCCCAAAGTTTAGGGCTGCTCTGTTGACAAGAACCTCCACTTCATGACACCTTAAATATCCCAGGAAAGAGAAAAATGGATAAAGAAGTTGTGGTCCTTATGTACAATGGAATATCACTCAGACATGAAATCAATGTCATAAGGCTAGTAGAAGCAAGATGAGTGGATTTAGGTACGATGATTCTAAGTGAAATAAGTCACACAGAAAAAGACACTTATCATAAGCTATCACTTATAGAGGGAATGTAAAAACCGCTACACATGAACTGAATTACAAAACAGAACAGAGTCACACGTTTAGAAAACACACTATGGCTGCTTAACGGGAAAGGTGAGGTGGGGTGATGCATAAAACAAGGGTTTCAAATTCGCTCAGATACCGTTCCATACACCCAATATGTAATAGACAAGACCTACTCCTTGCTCAGTGAACTGGACTCAACACCCCCTATTCACCGCACAATAATATATGTGACTAGTAAGAATCTTAAAACCTATGTATTGATATCTGTCTGGAAGTGAGTCAAGTGGGTGTAAAGCAGCATAAACACAGCCGTGAAAAGCAGCTAAACCCCATTATAAAAATAAATTACTTTTAAAAACCCGTAAAACAAAGACAGTGAAAGAGAGAGAAATTCTTACAAAATTCTTTCAGAGGCTGTGATGCAACCTGGATTGACCATATCTAGACCCACAGCTGGATGAGACATAAGGGTGGACAATCTTGGGGCTGAAAGTTTGGGTGAGGTTGGGTGAGCAAACGCAGACCCTTTAAAGTAATACTGCCTGGTACCCATCCCATGGGTCCCAAATCTCCAGGTTCAAGGGCATCTTCCTACATCGAAAACATGCATGAGAAACCCAGAAGATGGTACACCGTGTGATTTTGAAAGGTTTCTAATACGCACCTCATTTCTCATCTCCTTGTGCTCGGGTTCGCCTTTCCAGCTACTTTACTAGCAATCTCCCTACTTGGAGAATCAGCACCTTTAAGCTCCTGTTCCCTACAGGTTGCAATTTGTCCTGAGGATGAACGGGAAGAGGGGCAACCAATGAGAGACTAGATCTAGGTGTTGGGACAGGCACAGCTCACTCTATTTTCCCATCGGGAAGAAGAATTAACCACAGGCTCAGCCTGCCGCCCAAAAGCAGAATAGGGCCTGAGACAATCCTGCGCTTTTGCGGCCAGCTCCCAAAAAGCCAGTTGAAAAATGGAGCTCAGGGACACTGCAATTCAGAAACCCGCAGATCTATAAATGATAACTCTCATCCACAGATATATTGAGGGAAGGCAACGAAGAGGATTTGAAAGCAAGGCAGAATTGCAGGAAACAGGTTTCAGGAGGTAGATTCGAATCGCCTTTAAAGCACATGAAAAGTGGCAAAACGTCGACAATGATGCCCTTGGCCAAAAAGGGCGTATGCGTTTTTTCCTGAATATACTTAGGAAAAAACGCATACGCCCTTTTTGGCCAACCAAGCAACCTGGAAAGGCAAATCAGTGCTACAAAGAAGTCTCGCTTCCCATCGGTCAAAAGTGCCATGCTGCAAAAAGTGTCAAAACCAGAAATGCAGGACAGGCCATGGAGAAATGGCAGCCTTGCTACGCTGATGGGCGGGATGTAAATTGCCAACAGCCACTCTGGAGAAGTGTACGGTTTGTCCTGAAACATCGAAAAAACACAGCTTAGGGAGCATAGGGCACGTCCACTCATGGGCGTATAAATTGGGAAAACTAAAAATCAGCAAGACACAGGCACCCCAAAGTTTAGGGCTGCTCTGTTGACAAGAACCTCCACTTCATGACACCTTAAATATCCCAGGAAAGAGAAAAATGGATAAAGAAGTTGTGGTCCTTATGTACAATGGAATATCACTCAGACATGAAATCAATGTCATAAGGCTAGTAGAAGCAAGATGAGTGGATTTAGGTACGATGATTCTAAGTGAAATAAGTCACACAGAAAAAGGCACTTATCATAAGCTATCACTTATACAGGGAATGTAATAACCGCTACACTTGAACTGAATTACAAAACAGAACAGAGTCACACGTTTAGAAAACACACTATGGCTGCTTAACGGGAAAGGTGAGGTGGGGTGAGGCATAAAACAAGGGTTTCAAATTCGCTCAGATATCGTTCCATACACCCAATATGTAATAGACAAGACCTACTCCTTGCTCAGTGAACTGGACTCAACACCCCCTATTCACCGCACAAGAATATATGTGACTAGTAAGAATCTTAAAACCTATGCATTGATATCTGTCTGGAAGTGAGTCAAGTGGGTGTAAAGCCGCATAAACACAGCCGTGAAAAGCAGCTAAACCCCATTATAAAAATAAATTACTTTTAAAAACCCGTAAAACAAAGACAGTGAAAGAGAGAGAAATTCTTACAAAATTCTTTCAGAGGCTGTGATGCAACCTGGATTGACCATATCTAGACCCACAGTTGGATGAGACATAAGGGTGGACACTCTTGGGGCTGAAAGGTTGGGTGAGGTTGGGTGAGCAAACGCAGACCCTTTAAAGTAATACTGCCTGGTACCCATCCCATGGGTCCCAAATCTCCAGGTTCAAGGGCATCTTCCTACATCGAAAACATGCATGAGAAACCCAGAAGATGGTACACCGTGTGATTTTGAAAGGTTTCTAATACGCACCTCATTTCTCATCTCCTTGTGCTCGGGTTCGCCTTTCCAGCTACTTTACTAGCAATCTCCCTACTTGGAGAATCAGCACCTTTAAGCTCCTGTTCCCTACAGGTTGCAATTTGTCCTGAGGATGAACGGGAAGAGGGGCAACCAATGAGAGACTAGATCTAGGTGTTGGGACAGGCACAGGTCACTCTATTTCCCATCAGGAAGAAGAATTAACCACAGGCTAAGCCTGCCGCCCAGAAGCAGAATAGGGCCTGAGGCAATCCCGCACTTTTGCGGCCAGCTCCCAAAAAAGCCAGTTGAAAAATGGAGCTCAGGGACACTGCAATTCAGAAACCCGCAGAGTTAAGAATGATAACTCTCATCCACAGATATATTGAGGGAAGGCAACGAAGAGGATTTGAAAACAAGGCAGAATTGCAGGAAACAGATTTCAGGAGGTAGATTCGAATCGCCTTTAAAGCACATGAAAAGCGGCAAAACGTCGACAATGATGCCCTTGGCCAAAAAGGGCGTATGCGTTTTTTCCTGAATATATTCAGGAAAAAACGCATACGCCCTTTTTGGCCAACCAAGCAACCTGGAAAGGCAAATCAGTGCTACAAAGAAGTCTCGCTCCCCATTGGTCAAAAGTGCCATGCTGCAAAAAGTGTCAAAACCAGAAATGCAGGACAGGCCATGGAGAAATGGCAGCCTTGCTACGCTGATGGGCGGAATGTAAATTGCCAACAGCCACTCTGGAGAAGTGTACGGTGTGTCCTGAAACATCGAAAAAACACAGCTTAGGGAGCATAGGGCACGTCCACTCATGGGCGTATAAATTGGGAAAACTAAAAATCAGCAAGACACAGGCACCCCAAAGTTTAGGGCTGCTCTGTTGTCAAGAACCTCCACTTCATGACACCTTAAATATACCAGGAAAGAGAAAAATGGATAAAGAAGTTGTGGTCCTTATGTACAATGGAATATCACTCAGACATGAAATCAATGTCATAAGGCTAGTAGAAGCAAGATGAGTGGATTTAGGTACGATGATTCTAAGTGAAATAAGTCACACAGAAAAAGACACTTATCATAAGCTCTCACTTATAGAGGGAATGTAAAAACCGCTACACTTGAACTGAATTACAAAACAGAACAGAGTCACACGTGTAGAAAACACACGATGGCTGCTTAACGGGAAAGGTGAGGTGGGGTGATGCATAAAACAAGGGTTTCAAATTCGCTCAGATACCGTTCCATACACCCAATATGTAATATACAAGACCTACTCCTTGCTCAGTGAACTGGATTCAACACCCCCTATTCACCGCACAAGAATATATGTGACTAGTAAGAATCTTAAAACCTATGTATTGATATCTGTCTGGAAGTGAGTCAAGTGGGTGTAAAGCCGCATAAACACAGCCGTGAAAAGCAGCTAAACCCCATTATAAAAATAAATTACTTTTAAAAACCCGTAAAACAAAGACAGTGAAACAGAGAGAAATTCTTACAAAATTCGTTCAGAGGCTGTGATGCAACCTGGATTGACCATATCTAGACCCACAGCTGGATGAGACATAAGGGTGGACACTCTTGGGGCTGAGAGGTTGGGTGAGGTTGCGTGAGCAAACGCAGACCCTTTAAAGTAATACTGCCTGGTACCCATCCCATGGGTCCCAAATCTCCAGGTTCAAGGGCATCTTCCTACATCGAAAACATGCATGAGAAACCCAGAAGATGGTACACCGTGTGATTTTGAAAGGTTTCTAATACGCACCTCATTTCTCATCTCCTTGTGCTCGGGTTCGCCTTTCCAGCTATTTTACTAGCAATCTCCCTACTTGGAGAATCAGCACCTTTAAGCTCCTGACCCTACAGGATGCAATTTGTCCTGAGGATGAACGGGAAGAGGGGCAACCAATGAGAGACTAGATCTATGTGTTGGGACAGGCACAGGTCACTCTATTTTCCCATCGGGAAGAAGAATTAACCACAGGCTCAGCCTGCCGCCCAGAAGCAGAATAGGGCCTGAGGCAATCCCGAGCTTTTGCGGACAGCTCCCAAAAAAGCCAGTTGAAAAATGGAGCTCAGGGACACTGCAATTCACAAACCCGCAGAGCTATAAATGATAACTCTCATCCACAGAAATATTGAGGGAAGGCAACGAAGAGGATTTGAAAGCAAGGCAGAATTGCAGGAAACAGGTTTCAGGAGGTAGATTCGAATCGCCTTTAAAGCATATGAAAAGCGGCAAAACGTCGACAATGATGCCCTTGGCCAAACAGGGCGTATGCGTTTTTTCCTGAATATATTCAGGAAAAAACGCATACGCCCTGTTTGGCCATCCAAGCAACCTGGAAAGGCAAATCAGTGCTACAAAGAAGTCTCGCTTCCCATCGGTCTAAAGTGCCATGCTGCAAAAAGTGTCAAAACCAGAAATGCAGGACAGGCCATGGAGAAATGGCAGCCTTGCTACGCTGATGGGCGGGATGTAAATTGCCAACAGCCACTCTGGAAAAGTGTATGGTGTGTCCTGAAACATCGAAAACACACAGCTTAGGGAGCATAGGGCACGTCCACTCATGGGCGTATAAATTGGGAAAACTAAAAATCAGCAAGACACAGGCACCCCAAAGTTTAGGGCTGCTCTTTTGACAAGAACCTCCACTTCATGACACCTTAAATATCCCAGGAAAGAGAAAAATGGATAAAGAAGTTGTGGTCCTTATGTACAATGGAATATCACTCAGACATGAAATCAATGTCATAAGGCTAGTAGAAGCAAGATGAGTGGATTTAGGTACGATGATCCTAAGTGAAATAAGTCACACAGAAAAAGACACTTATCATAAGCTATCACTTATAGAGGGAATGTAAAACCCGCTACACTTGAACTGAATTACAAAACAGAACAGAGTCACACGTTTAGAAAACACACGATGGCTGCTTAACGGGAAAGGTGAGGTGGGGTGATGCATAAAACAAGGGTTTCAAATTCGCTCAGATACCGTTCCATACACCCAATATGTAATAGACAAGACCTACTCCTTGCTCAGTGAACTGGACTCAACACCCCCTATTCACCGCACAAGAATATATGTGACTAGTAAGAATCTTAAAACCTATGTATTGATATCTGTCTGGAAGTGAGTCAAGTGGGTGTAAAGCCGCATAAACACAGCCGTGAAAAGCAGCTAAACCCCATTATAAAAATAAATTACTTTTAAAAACCCGTAAAACAAAGACAGTGAAAGAGAGAGAAATTCTTACAAAATTCGTTCAGAGGCTGTGATGCAACCTGGATTGACCATATCTAGACCCACAGCTGGATGAGACATAAGGTTGGACACTCTTGGGGCTGAAAGGTTGGGTGAGGTTGGGTGAGCAAACGCAGACCCTTTAAAGTAATACTGCCTGGTACCCATCCCATGGGTCCCAAATCTCCAGGTTCAAGGGCATCTTCCTACATCGAAAACATGCATGAGAAACCCAGAAGATGGTACACCGTGTGATTTTGAAAGGTTTCTAATACGCACCTCATTTCTCATCTCCTTGTGCTCGGGTTCGCCTTTCCAGCTACTTTACTAGCAATCTCCCTACTTGGAGAATCAGCACTTTTAAGCTCCTGTTCCCTACAGGTTGCAATTTGTCCTGAGGATGAACGGGAAGAGGGGCAACCAATGAGAGACTAGATCTAGGTGTTGGGACAGGCACAGGTCACTCTATTTTCCCATCAGGAAGAAGAATTAACCACAGGCTCAGCCTGCCGCCCAGAAGCAGAATAGGGCCTGAGGCAATCCCGCGCTTTTGCGGCCAGCTCCCAAAAAAGCCAGTTGAAAAATGGAGCTCAGGGACACTGCAATTCACAAACCCGCAGAGCTATAAATGATAACTCTCATCCACAGATATATTGAGGGAAGGCAACGAAGAGGATTTGAAAGCAAGGCAGAATTGCAGGAAACAGGTTTCAGGAGGTACATTCGAATCGCCTTTAAAGCACATGAAAAGTGGCAAAACGTCGACAATGATGCCCTTGGCCAAACAGGGCGTATGCGTTTTTTCCTGAATATATTCAGGAAAAAACGCATACGCCCTGTTTGGCCAACCAAGCAACCTGGAAAGGCTAATCAGCGCTACAAAGAAGTCTCGCTTCCCATCGGTCAAAAGGGCCATGCTGCAAAAAGTGTCAAAACCAGAAATGCAGGACAGGCCATGGAGAAATGGCAGCCTTGCTACGCTGATGGGCGGGATGTAAATTGCCAACAGCCACTCTGGAGAAGTGTACGGTGTGTCCTGAAACATCGAAAAAACACAGCTTAGGGAGCATAGGGCACGTCCTCTCATGGGCGTATAAATTGGGAAAACTAAAAATCAGCAAGACACAGGCACCCCAAAGTTTAGGGCTGCTCTGTTGACAAGAACCTCCACTTCATGACACCTTAAATATCCCAGGAAAGAGAAAAATGGATAAAGAAGTTGTGGTCCTTATGTACAATGGAATATCACTCAGACATGAAATCAATGTCATAAGGCTAGTAGAAGCAAGATGAGTGGATTTAGGTACGATGATTCTAAGTGAAATATGTCACACAGAAAAAGGCACTTATCATAAGCTATCACTTATAGAGGGAATGTAATAACCGCTACACTTGAACTGAATTACAAAACAGAACAGTCACACGTTTAGAAAACACACTATGGCTGCTTAACGGGAAAGGTGAGGTGGGGTGAGGCATAAAACAAGGGTTTCAAATTCGCTCAGATACCGTTCCATACACCCAATATGTAATAGACAAGACCTACTCCTTGCTCAGTGACCTGGACTCAACACCCCCTATTCACCGCACAAGAATATATGTGACTAGTAAGAATCTTAAAACCTATGTATTGATATCTGTCTGGAAGTGAGTCAAGTGGGTGTAAAGCCGCATAAACACAGCCGTGAAAAGCAGCTAAACCCCATTATAAAAATAAATTACTTTTAAAAACCCGTAAAACAAAGACAGTGAAAGAGAGAGAAATTCTTACAAAATTCGTTCAGAGGCTGTGATGCAACCTGGATTGACCATATCTAGACCCACAGCTGGATGAGACATAAGGGTGGACACTCTTGGGGCTAAAAGGTTGGGTGAGGTTGGGTGAGCAAACGCAGACCCTTTAAAGTAATACTGCCTGGTACCCATCCCATGGGTCCCAAATCTCCAGGTTCAAGGGCATCTTCCTACATCGAAAACATGCATGAGAAACCCAGAAGATGGTACACCGTGTGATTTTGAAAGGTTTCTAATACGCACCTCATTTCTCATCTCCTTGTGCTCGGGTTCGCCTTTCCAGCTACTTTACTAGCAATCTCCCTACTTGGAGAATCAGCACCTTTAAGCTCCTGTTCCCTACAGGTTGCAATTTGTCCTGAGGATGAACGGGAAGAGGGGCAACCAATGAGAGACTAGATCTAGGTGTTGGGACAGGCACAGGTCACTCTATTTCCCATCAGGAAGAAGAATTAACCACAGGCTAAGCCTGCCGCCCAGAAGCAGAATAGGGCCTGAGGCAATCCCGCGCTTTTGCGGCCAGCTCCCAAAAAAGCCAGTTGAAAAATGGAGCTCAGGGACACTGCAATTCAGAAACCCGCAGAATTATGAATGATAACTCTCATCCACAGATATATTGAGGGAAGGCAACGAAGAGGATTTGAAAGCAAGGCAGAATTGCAGGAAACAGATTTCAGGAGGTAGATTCGAATCGCCTTTAAAGCACATGAAAAGCGGCAAAACGTCGACAATGATGCCCTTGGCCAAAAAGGGCGTATGCGTTTTTTCCTGAATATATTCAGGAAAAAACGCATACGCCCTTTTTGGCCAACCAAGCAACCTGGAAAGGCAAATCAGTGCTACAAAGAAGTCTCGCTTCCCATCGGTCAAAAGTGCCATGCTGCAAAAAGTGTCCAAACCAGAAATGCACGACAGGCCATGGAGAAATGGCAGCCTTGCTACGCTGATGGGCGGGATGTAAATTGCCAACAGCCACTCTGGAAAAGTGTACGGTGTGTCCTGAAACATCGAAAAAACACAGCTTAGGGAGCATAGGGCACGTCCACTCCTGGGCGTATAAATTGGGAAAACTAAAAATCAGCAAGACACAGGCACCCCAAAGATTAGGGCTGCTCTGTTGACAAGAACCTCCACTTCATGACACCTTAAATATCCCAGGAAAGAGAAAAATGGATAAAGAAATTGTGGTCCTTATGTACAATGGAATATCACTCAGACATGAAATCAATGTCATAAGGCTAGTAGAAGCAAGATGATTGGATTTAGGTACGATGATCCTAAGTGAAAGAAGTCACACAGAAAAAGACACTTATCATAAGCTCTCACTTATAGAGGGAATGTAAAAACCGCTACACTTGAACTGAATTACAAAACAGAACAGAGTCACACGTTTAGAAAACACTCTATGGCTGCTTAACGGGAAAGGTGAGGTGGGGTGATGCATAAAACAAGGGTTTCAAATTCGCTCAGATACCGTTCCATACACCCAATATGTAATAGACAAGACCTACTCCTTGCTCAGTGAACTGGACTCAACACCCCCTATTCACCGCACAAGAATATATGTGACTAGTAAGAATCTTAAAACCTATGTATTGATATCTGTCTGGAAGTGAGTCAAGTGGGTGTAAAGCCGCATAAACACAGCCGTGAAAAGCAGCTAAACCCCATTATAAAAATAAATTACTTTTAAAAACCCGTAAAACAAAGACAGTGAAAGAGAGAGAAATTCTTACAAAATTCGTTCAGAGGCTGTGATGCAACCTGGATTGACCATATCTAGACCCACAGCTGGATGAGACATAAGGGTGGACACTCTTGGGGCTGAAAGGTTGGGTGAGGTTGGGTGAGCAAACGCAGACCCTTTAAAGTAAATCTGCCTGGTACCCAACCCATGGGTCCCAAATCTCCAGGTTCAAGGGCATCTTCCTATATGGAAAACATGCATGAGAAACCCAGAAGATGGTACACCGTGTGATTTTGAAAGGTTTCTAATATGCACCTCATTTCTCATCTCCTTGTGCTCGGGTTCGCCTTTCCAGCTACTTTACTAGCAATCTCCCTACTTGGAGAATCAGCACCTTTAAGCTCCTGTCCCCTACAGGATGCAATTTGTCCTGAGGATGAACGGGAAGAGGGGCAACCAATGAGAGACTAGATCTATGTGTTGGGACAGGCACAGCTCACTCTATTTTCCCATCGGGAAGAAGAATTAACCACAGGCTCAGCCTGCCGCCCAGAAGCAGAATAGGGCCTGAGGCAATCCCGAGCTTTTGCGGCCAGCTCCCAAAAAAGCCAGTTGAAAATTGGAGCTCAGGGACACTGCAATTCACAAACCCGCAGAGCTATAAATGATAACTCTCATCCACAGATATATTGAGGGAAGGCAACGAAGAGGATTTGAAAGCAAGGCAGAATTGCAGGAAACAGGTTTCAGGAGGTAGATTCGAATCGCCTTTAAAGCATATGAAAAGTGGCAAAACGTCGACAATGATGCCCTTGGCCAAACAGGGCGTATGCGTTTTTTCCTGAATATATTCAGGAAAAAACGCATACGCCCTGTTTGGCCAACCAAGCAACCTGGAAAGGCAAATCAGTGCTACAAAGAAGTCTCGCTTCCCATCGGTCAAAAGTGCCATGCTGCAAAAAGTGTCAAAACCAGAAATGCAGGACAGGCCATGGAGAAATGGCAGCCTTGCTACGCTGATGGGCGGGATGTAAATTGCCAACAGCCACTCTGGAGAAGTGTACGGTTTGTCCTGAAACATCGAAAAAACACAGCTTAGGGAGCATAGGGCACGTCCACTCATGGGCGTATAAATTGGGAAAACTAAAAATCAGCAAGACACAGGCACCCCAAAGTTTAGGGCTGCTCTGTTGACAAGAACCTCCACTTCATGACACCTTAAATATCCCAGGAAAGAGAAAAATGGATAAAGAAGTTGTGGTCCTTATGTACAATGGAATATCACTCAGACATGAAATCAATGTCATAAGGCTAGTAGAAGCAAGATGAGTGGATTTAGGTACGATGATTCTAAGTGAAATAAGTCACACAGAAAAAGGCACTTATCATAAGCTATCACTTATAGAGGGAATGTAATAACCGCTACACTTGAACTGAATTACAAAACAGAACAGAGTCACACGTTTAGAAAACACACTATGGCTGCTTAACGGGAAAGGTGAGGTGGGGTGAGGCATAAAACAAGGGTTTCAAATTCGCTCAGATACCGTTCCATACACCCAATATGTAATAGACAAGACCTACTCCTTGCTCAGTGAACTGGACTCAACACCCCCTATTCACCGCACAATAATATATGTGACTAGTAAGAATCTTAAAACCTATGTATTGATATCTGTCTGGAAGTGAGTCAAGTGGGTGTAAAGCAGCATAAACACAGCCGTGAAAAGCAGCTAAACCCCATTATAAAAATAAATTACTTTTAAAAACCCGTAAAACAAAGACAGTGAAAGAGAGAGAAATTCTTACAAAATTCTTTCAGAGGCTGTGATGCAACCTGGATTGACCATATCTAGACCCACAGCTGGATGAGACATAAGGGTGGACAATCTTGGGGCTGAAAGTTTGGGTGAGGTTGGGTGAGCAAACGCAGACCCTTTAAAGTAATACTGCCTGGTACCCATCCCATGGGTCCCAAATCTCCAGGTTCAAGGGCATCTTCCTACATCGAAAACATGCATGAGAAACCCAGAAGATGGTACACCGTGTGATTTTGAAAGGTTTCTAATACGCACCTCATTTCTCATCTCCTTGTGCTCGGGTTCGCCTTTCCAGCTACTTTACTAGCAATCTCCCTACTTGGAGAATCAGCACCTTTAAGCTCCTGTTCCCTACAGGTTGCAATTTGTCCTGAGGATGAACGGGAAGAGGGGCAACCAATGAGAGACTAGATCTAGGTGTTGGGACAGGCACAGCTCACTCTATTTTCCCATCGGGAAGAAGAATTAACCACAGGCTCAGCCTGCCGCCCAAAAGCAGAATAGGGCCTGAGACAATCCTGCGCTTTTGCGGCCAGCTCCCAAAAAGCCAGTTGAAAAATGGAGCTCAGGGACACTGCAATTCAGAAACCCGCAGATCTATAAATGATAACTCTCATCCACAGATATATTGAGGGAAGGCAACGAAGAGGATTTGAAAGCAAGGCAGAATTGCAGGAAACAGGTTTCAGGAGGTAGATTCGAATCGCCTTTAAAGCACATGAAAAGTGGCAAAACGTCGACAATGATGCCCTTGGCCAAAAAGGGCGTATGCGTTTTTTCCTGAATATACTTAGGAAAAAACGCATACGCCCTTTTTGGCCAACCAAGCAACCTGGAAAGGCAAATCAGTGCTACAAAGAAGTCTCGCTTCCCATCGGTCAAAAGTGCCATGCTGCAAAAAGTGTCAAAACCAGAAATGCAGGACAGGCCATGGAGAAATGGCAGCCTTGCTACGCTGATGGGCGGGATGTAAATTGCCAACAGCCACTCTGGAGAAGTGTACGGTTTGTCCTGAAACATCGAAAAAACACAGCTTAGGGAGCATAGGGCACGTCCACTCATGGGCGTATAAATTGGGAAAACTAAAAATCAGCAAGACACAGGCACCCCAAAGTTTAGGGCTGCTCTGTTGACAAGAACCTCCACTTCATGACACCTTAAATATCCCAGGAAAGAGAAAAATGGATAAAGAAGTTGTGGTCCTTATGTACAATGGAATATCACTCAGACATGAAATCAATGTCATAAGGCTAGTAGAAGCAAGATGAGTGGATTTAGGTACGATGATTCTAAGTGAAATAAGTCACACAGAAAAAGGCACTTATCATAAGCTATCACTTATAGAGGGAATGTAATAACCGCTACACTTGAACTGAATTACAAAACAGAACAGAGTCACACGTTTAGAAAACACACTATGGCTGCTTAACGGGAAAGGTGAGGTGGGGTGAGGCATAAAACAAGGGTTTCAAATTCGCTCAGATACCGTTCCATACACCCAATATGTAATAGACAAGACCTACTCCTTGCTCAGTGAACTGGACTCAACACCCCCTATTCACCGCACAAGAATATATGTGACTAGTAAGAATCTTAAAACCTATGTATTGATATCTGTCTGGAAGTGAGTCAAGTGGGTGTAAAGCCGCATAAACACAGCCGTGAAAAGCAGCTAAACCCCATTATAAAAATAAATTACTTTTAAAAACCCGTAAAACAAAGACAGTGAAAGAGAGAGAAATTCTTACAAAATTCGTTCAGAGGCTGTGATGCAACCTGGATTGACCATATCTAGACCCACAGCTGGATGAGACATAAGGGTGGACACTCTTGGGGCTGAAAGGTTGGGTGAGGTTGGGTGAGCAAACGCAGACCCTTTAAAGTAATACTGCCTGGTACCCATCCCATGGTTCCCAAATCTCCAGGTTCAAGGGCATCTTCCTAAATCGAAAACATGCATGAGAAACCCAGAAGATGGTACACCGTGTGATTTTGAAAGGTTTCTAATACGCACCTCATTTCTCATCTCCTTGTGCTCGGGTTCGCCTTTCCAGCTACTTTACTAGCAACCTCCCTACTTGGAGAATCAGCACCTTTAAGCTCCTGTCCCCTACAGGATGCAATTTGTCCTGAGGATGAACGGGAAGAGGGGCAACCAATGAGAGACTAGATCTATGTGTTGGGACAGGCACAGGTCACTCTATTTTCCCATCAGGAAGAAGAATTAACCACAGGCTCAGCCTGCCGCCCAGAAGCAGAATAGGGCCTGAGGCAATCCCGCGCTTTTGCGGCCAGCTCCCAAAAAAGCCAGTTGAAAAATGGAGCTCAGGGACACTGCAATTCACAAACCCGCAGAGCTATAAATGATAACTCTCATCCACAGATATATTGAGGGAAGGCAACGAAGAGGATTTGAAAGCAAGGCAGAATTTCAGGAAACAGGTTTCAGGAGGTAGATTCGAATCGCCTTTAAAGCATATGAAAAGTGGCAAAACGTCGACAATGATGCCCTTGGCCAAACAGGGCATATGCGTTTTTTCCTGAATATATTCAGGAAAAAACGCATACGCCCAGTTTGGCCAACCAAGCAACCTGGAAAGGCTAATCAGCGCTACAAAGAAGTCTCGCTTCCCATCGGTCAAAAGTGCCATGCTGCAAAAAGTGTCCAAACCAGAAATGCAGGACAGGCCATGGAGAAATGGCAGCCTTGCTACGCTGATGCGCGGGATGTAAATTGCCAACAGCCACTCTGGAAAAGTGTACGGTGTGTCCTGAAACATCGAAAAAACACAGCTTAGGGAGCATAGGGCACGTCCACTCATGGGCGTATAAATTGGGAAAACTAAAAATCAGCAAGACACAGGGACCCCAAAGTTTAGGGCTGCTCTGTTGACAAGAACCTCCACTTCATGACACCTTAAATATCCCAGGAAAGAGAAAAATGGATAAAGAAGTTGTGGTCCTTATGTACAATGGAATATCACTCAGACATGAAATCAATGTCATAAGGCTAGTAGAAGCAAGATGAGTGGATTTAGGTACGATGATCCTAAGTGAAATAAGTCACACAGAAAAAGACACTTATCATAAGCTATCACTTATAGAGGGAATGTAAAAACCGCTACACTTGAACTGAATTACAAAACAGAACAGAGTCACACGTTTAGAAAACACACTATGGCTGCTTAACGGGAAAGGTGAGGTGGGGTGATGCATAAAACAAGGGTTTCAAATTCGCTCAGATACCGTTCCATACACCCAATATGTAATAGACAAGACCTACTCCTTGCTCAGTGAACTGGACTCAACACCCCCTATTCACCGCACAAGAATATATGTGACTAGTAAGAATCTTAAAACCTATGTATTGATATCTGTCTGGAAGTGAGTCAAGTGGGTGTAAAGCCACATAAACACAGCCGTGAAAAGCAGCTAAACCCCATTATAAAAATAAATTACTTTTAAAAACCCGTAAAACAAAGACAGTGAAAGAGAGAGAAATTCTTACACAATTCGTTCAGAGGCTGTGATGCAACCTGGATTGACATATCTAGACCCACAGCTGGATGAGACATAAGGGTGGACACTCTTGGGGCTGAAAGGTTGGGTGAGGTTGGGTGAGCAAACGCAGACCCTTTAAAGTAATACTGCCTGGTACCCATCCCATGGGTCCCAAATCTCCAGGTTCAAGGGCATCTGCCTACATCGAAAACATGCATGAGAAACCCAGAAGATGGTACACCGTGTGATTTTGAAAGGTTTCTAATACGCACCTCATTTCTCATCTCCTTGTGCTCGGGTTCGCCTTTCCAGCTACTTTACTAGCAATCTCCCTACTTGGAGAATCAGCACCTTTAAGCTCCTGTTCCCTACAGGTTGCAATTTGTCCTGAGGATGAACGGGAAGAGGGGCAACCAATGAGAGACTAGATCTAGGTGTTGGGACAGGCACAGGTCACTCTATTTCCCATCAGGAAGAAGAATTAACCACAGGCTAAGCCTGCCGCCCAGAAGCAGAATAGGGCCTGAGGCAATCCCGCGCTTTTGCGGCCAGCTCCCAAAAAAGCCAGTTGAAAAATGGAGCTCAGGGACACTGCAATTCACAAACCCGCAGAGTTATGAATGATAACTCTCATCCACAGATATATTGAGGGAAGGCAACGAAGAGGATTTGAAAGCAAGGCAGAATTGCAGGAAACAGATTTCAGGAGGTAGATTCGAATCGCCTTTAAAGCACATGAAAAGCGGCAAAACGTCGACAATGATGCCCTTCGCCAAAAAGGGCGTATGCGTTTTTTCCTGAATATATTCAGGAAAAAACGCATACGCCCTTTTTGGCCAACCAAGCAACCTGGAAATGCAAATCACTGCTACAAAGAAGTCTCGCTTCCCATCGGTCAAAAGTGCCATGCTGCAAAAAGTGTCAAAACCAGAAATGCAGGACAGGCCATGGAGAAATGGCAGCCTTGCTACGCTGATGGGCGGGATGTAAATTGCCAACAGCCACTCTGGAAAAGTGTATGGTGTGTCCTGAAACATCGAAAAAACACAGCTTAGGGAGCATAGGGCACGTCCTCTCATGGGCGTATAAATTGGGAAAACTAAAAATCAGCAAGACACAGGCACCCCAAAGTTTAGGGCTGCTCTGTTGACAAGAACCTCCACTTCATGACACCTTAAATATCCCAGGAAAGAGAAAAATGGATAAAGAAGTTGTGGTCCTTATGTACAATGGAATATCACTCAGACATGAAATCAATGTCATAAGGCTAGTAGAAGCAAGATGAGTGGATTTAGGTACGATGATCCTAAGTGAAATAAGTCACACAGAAAAAGACACTTATCATAAGCTATCACTTATAGAAGGAATGTAAAAACCGCTACACTTGAACTGAATTACAAAACAGAACAGAGTCACACATTTAGAAAACACACTGTGGCTGCTTAACGGGAAAGGTGAGGTGGGGTGATGCATAAAACAAGGGTTTCAAATTCGCTCAGATACCGTTCCATACACCCAATATGTAATAGACAATACCTACTCCTTGCTCAGTGAACTGGACTCAACACCCCCTATTCACCGCACAAGAATATATGTGACTAGTAAGAATCTTAAAACCTATGTATTGATATCTGTCTGGAAGTGAGTCAAGTGGGTGTAAAGCCGCATAAACACAGCCGTGAAAAGCAGCTAAACCCCATTATAAAAATAAATTACTTTTAAAAACCCGTAAAACAAAGACAGTGAAAGAGAGAGAAATTCTTACAAAATTCGTTCAGAGGCTGTGATGCAACCTGGATTAACCATATCTAGACCCACAGCTGGATGAGACATAAGGGTGGACACTCTTGGGGCTGAAAGGTTGGGTGAGGTTGGGTGAGCAAACGCAGACCCTTTAAAGTAATACTGCCTGGTACCCATCCCATGGGTCCCAAATCTCCAGGTTCAAGGGCATCTTCCTATATGGAAAACATGCATGAGAAACCCAGAAGATGGTACACCGTGTGATTTTGAAAGGTTTCTAATACGCACCTCATTTCTCATCTCCTTGTGCTCGGGTTCGCCTTTCCAGCTACTTTACTAGCAATCTCCCTACTTGGAGAATCAGCACCTTTAAGCTCCTGTCCCCTACAGGATGCAATTTGTCCTGAGGATGAACGGGAAGAGGGGCAACCAATGAGAGACTAGATCTATGTGTTGGGACAGGCACAGGTCACTCTATTTTCCCATCAGGAAGAAGAATTAACCACAGGCTCAGCCTGCCGCCCAGAAGCAGAATAGGGCCTGAGACAATCCCGCGCTTTTGCGGCCAGCTCCCAAAAAAGCCAGTTGAAAAATGGAGCTCAGGGACACTGCAATTCACAAACCCGCAGAGCTATAAATGATAACTCTCATCCACAGATATATTGAGGGAAGGCAACGAAGAGGATTTGAAAGCAAGGCAGAATTTCAGGAAACAGGTTTCAGGAGGTAGATTCGAATCGCCTTTAAAGCATATGAAAAGTGGCAAAACGTCGACAATGATGCCCTTGGCCAAACAGGGCGTATGCGCTTTTTCCTGAATATATTCAGGAAAAAACGCATACGCCCTGTTTGGCCAACCAAGCAACCTGGAAAGGCAAATCAGCGCTACAAAGAAGTCTCGCTTCCCATCGG
Source organism: Eschrichtius robustus (assembly GCF_028021215.1). NCBI lineage: Eukaryota > Metazoa > Chordata > Mammalia > Artiodactyla > Eschrichtiidae > Eschrichtius > Eschrichtius robustus. The sequence goes on along the minus strand of NW_027175519.1, from coordinate 60,351 downwards.
TCAAAAGTGCCATGCTGCAAAAAGTGTCCAAACCAGAAATGCAGGACAGGCCATGGAGAAATGGCAGCCTTGCTACGCTGATGGGCGGGATGTAAATTGCCAACAGCCACTCTGGAAAAGTGTACGGTGTGTCCTGAAACATCGAAAAAACACAGCTTAGGGAGCATAGGGCACGTCCACTCATGGGCGTATAAATTGGGAAAACTAAAAATCAGCAAGACACAGGCACCCCAAAGTTTAGGGCTGCTCTGTTGACAAGAACCTCCACTTCATGACACCTTAAATATCCCAGGAAAGAGAAAAATGGATAAAGAAGTTGTGGTCCTTATGTACAATGGAATATCACTCAGACATGAAATCAATGTCATAAGGCTAGTAGAAGCAAGATGAGTGGATTTAGGTACGATGATCCTAAGTGAAATAAGTCACACAGAAAAAGACACTTATCATAAGCTATCACTTATAGAGGGAATGTAAAAACCGCTACACTTGAACTGAATTACAAAACAGAACAGAGTCACACGTTTAGAACACACACTATGGCTGCTTAACGGGAAAGGTGAGGTGGGGTGATGCATAAAACAAGGGTTTCAAATTCGCTCAGATACCGTTCCATACACCCAATATGTAATAGACAAGACCTACTCCTTGCTCAGTGAACTGGACTCAACACCCCCTATTCACCGCACAAGAATATATGTGACTAGTAAGAATCTTAAAACCTATGTATTGATATCTGTCTGGAAGTGAGTCAAGTGGGTGTAAAGCCGCATAAACACAGCCGTGAAAAGCAGCTAAACCCCATTATAAAAATAAATTACTTTTAAAAACCCGTAAAACAAAGACAGTGAAAGAGAGAGAAATTCTTACAAAATTCGTTCAGAGGCTGTGATGCAACCTGGATTGACCATATCTAGACCCACAGCTGGATGAGACATAAGGGTGGACACTCTTGGGGCTGAAAGGTTGGGTGAGGTTGGGTGAGCAAACGCAGACCCTTTAAAGTAATACTGCCTGGTACCCATCCCATGGGTCCCAAATCTCCAGGTTCAAGGGCATCTTCCTACATCGAAAACATGCATGAGAAACCCAGAAGATGGTACACCGTGTGATTTTGAAAGGTTTCTAATACGCACCTCATTTCTCATCTCCTTGTGCTCGGGTTCGCCTTTCCAGCTACTTTACTAGCAATCTCCCTACTTGGAGAATCAGCACCTTTAAGCTCCTGTTCCCTACAGGTTGCAATTTGTCCTGAGGATGAACGGGAAGAGGGGCAACCAATGAGAGACTAGATCTAGGTGTTGGGACAGGCACAGGTCACTCTATTTCCCATCAGGAAGAAGAATTAACCACAGGCTAAGCCTGCCGCCCAGAAGCAGAATAGGGCCTGAGGCAATCCCGCGCTTTTGCGGCCAGCTCCCAAAAAAGCCAGTTGAAAAATGGAGCTCAGGGACACTGCAATTCAGAAACCCGCAGAGTTATGAATGATAACTCTCATCCACAGATATATTGAGGGAAGGCAACGAAGAGGATTTGAAAGCAAGGCAGAATTGCAGGAAACAGATTTCAGGAGGTAGATTCGAATCGCCTTTAAAGCACATGAAAAGCGGCAAAACGTCGACAATGATGCCCTTGGCCAAAAAGGGCGTATGCGTTTTTTCCTGAATATATTCAGGAAAAAACGCATACGCCCTTTTTGGCCAACCAAGCAACCTGGAAAGGCAAATCAGTGCTACAAAGAAGTCTCGCTTCCCATCGGTCAAAAGTGCCATGCTGCAAAAAGTGTCAAAACCAGAAATGCAGGACAGGCCATGGAGAAATGGCAGCCTTGCTACGCTGATGGGCGGGATGTAAATTGCCAACAGCCACTCTGGAAAAGTGTACGGTGTGTCCTGAAACATCGAAAAAACACAGCTTAGGGAGCATAGGGCACGTCCACTCATGGGCGTATAAATTGGGAAAACTAAAAATCAGCAAGACACAGGCACCCCAAAGTTTGGGGCTGCTCTGTTGACAAGAACCTCCACTTCATGACACCTTAAATATCCCAGGAAAGAGAAAACTGGATAAAGAAGTTGTGGTCCTTATGTACAATGGAATATCACTCAGACATGAAATCAATGTCATAAGGCTAGTAGAAGCAAGATGAGTGGATTTAGGTACGATGATCCTAAGTGAAATAAGTCACACAGAAAAAGACACTTATCATAAGCTATCACTTATAGAGGGAATGTAAAAACCGCTACACTTGAACTGAATTACAAAACAGAACAGAGTCACACGTTTAGAAAACACACGATGGCTGCTGAGCGGGAAAGGTGAGGTGGGGTGATGCATAAAACAAGGGTTTCAAATTCGCTCAGATACCGTTCCATTCACCCAATATGTAATAGACAAGACCTACTCCTTGCTCAGTGAACTGGACTCAACACCCCCTATTCACCGCACAAGAATATATGTGACTAGTAAGAATCTTAAAACCTATGTATTGATATCTGTCTGGAAGTGAGTCAAGTGGGTGTAAAGCCGCATAAACACAGCCGTGAAAAGCAGCTAAACCCCATTATAAAAATAAATTACTTTTAAAAACCCGTAAAACAAAGACAGTGAAAGAGAGAGAAATTCTTACACAATTCGTTCAGAGGCTGTGATGCAACCTGGATTGACATATCTAGACCCACAGCTGGATGAGACATAAGGGTGGACACTCTTGGGGCTGAAAAGTTGGGTGAGGTTGGGTGAGCAAACGCAGAACCTTTAAAGTAATACTGCCTGGTACCCATCCCATGGGTCCCAAATCTCCAGGTTCAAGGGCATCTGCCTACATCGAAAACATGCATGAGAAACCCAGAAGATGGTACACCGTGTGATTTTGAAAGGTTTCTAATACGCACCTCATTTCTCATCTCCTTGTGCTCGGGTTCGCCTTTCCAGCTACTTTACTAGCAATCTCCCTACTTGGAGAATCAGCACCTTTAAGCTCCTGTTCCCTACAGGTTGCAATTTGTCCTGAGGATGAACGGGAAGAGGGGCAACCAATGAGAGACTAGATCTAGGTGTTGGGACAGGCACAGGTCACTCTATTTCCCATCAGGAAGAAGAATTAACCACAGGCTAAGCCTGCCGCCCAGAAGCAGAATAGGGCCTGAGGCAATCCCGCGCTTTTGCGGCCAGCTCCCAAAAAAGCCAGTTGAAAAATGGAGCTCAGGGACACTGCAATTCAGAAACCCGCAGAGTTATGAATGATAACTCTCATCCACAGATATATTGAGGGAAGGCAACGAAGAGGATTTGAAAGCAAGGCAGAATTGCAGGAAACAGATTTCAGGAGGTAGATTCGAATCGCCTTTAAAGCACATGAAAAGCGGCAAAACGTCGACAATGATGCCCTTGGCCAAAAAGGGCGTATGCGTTTTTTCCTGAATATATTCAGGAAAAAACGCATACGCCCTTTTTGGCCAACCAAGCAACCTGGAAAGGCAAATCAGTGCTACAAAGAAGTCTCGCTTCCCATCGGTCAAAAGTGCCATGCTGCAAAAAGTGTCAAAACCAGAAATGCAGGACAGGCCATGGAGAAATGGCAGCCTTGCTACGCTGATGGGCGGGATGTAAATTGCCAACAGCCACTCTGGAAAAGTGTACGGTGTGTCCTGAAACATCGAAAAAACACAGCTTAGGGAGCATAGGGCACGTCCACTCATGGGCGTATAAATTGGGAAAACTAAAAATCAGCAAGACACAGGCACCCCAAAGTTTAGGGCTGCTCTGTTGACAAGAACCTCCACTTCATGACACCTTAAATATCCCAGGAAAGAGAAAACTGGATAAAGAAGTTGTGGTCCTTATGTACAATGGAATATCACTCAGACATGAAATCAATGTCATAAGGCTAGTAGAAGCAAGATGAGTGGATTTAGGTACGATGATCCTAAGTGAAATAAGTCACACAGAAAAAGACACTTATCATAAGCTATCACTTATAGAGGGAATGTAAAAACCGCTACACTTGAACTGAATTACAAAACAGAACAGAGTCACACGTTTAGAAAACACACGATGGCTGCTGAGCGGGAAAGGTGAGGTGGGGTGATGCATAAAACAAGGGTTTCAAATTCGCTCAGATACCGTTCCATTCACCCAATATGTAATAGACAAGACCTACTCCTTGCTCAGTGAACTGGACTCAACACCCCCTATTCACCGCACAAGAATATATGTGACTAGTAAGAATCTTAAAACCTATGTATTGATATCTGTCTGGAAGTGAGTCAAGTGGGTGTAAAGCCGCATAAACACAGCCGTGAAAAGCAGCTAAACCCCATTATAAAAATAAATTACTTTTAAAAACCCGTAAAACAAAGACAGTGAAAGAGAGAGAAATTCTTACACAATTCGTTCAGAGGCTGTGATGCAACCTGGATTGACATATCTAGACCCACAGCTGGATGAGACATAAGGGTGGACACTCTTGGGGCTGAAAAGTTGGGTGAGGTTGGGTGAGCAAACGCAGAACCTTTAAAGTAATACTGCCTGGTACCCATCCCATGGGTCCCAAATCTCCAGGTTCAAGGGCATCTGCCTACATCGAAAACATGCATGAGAAACCCAGAAGATGGTACACCGTGTGATTTTGAAAGGTTTCTAATACGCACCTCATTTCTCATCTCCTTGTGCTCGGGTTCGCCTTTCCAGCTACTTTACTAGCAATCTCCCTACTTGGAGAATCAGCACCTTTAAGCTCCTGTTCCCTACAGGTTGCAATTTGTCCTGAGGATGAACGGGAAGAGGGGCAACCAATGAGAGACTAGATCTAGGTGTTGGGACAGGCACAGGTCACTCTATTTCCCATCAGGAAGAAGAATTAACCACAGGCTAAGCCTGCCGCCCAGAAGCAGAATAGGGCCTGAGGCAATCCCGCGCTTTTGCGGCCAGCTCCCAAAAAAGCCAGTTGAAAAATGGAGCTCAGGGACACTGCAATTCAGAAACCCGCAGAGTTATGAATGATAACTCTCATCCACAGATATATTGAGGGAAGGCAACGAATAGGATTTGAAAGCAAGGCAGAATTGCAGGAAACAGATTTCAGGAGGTAGATTCGAATCGCCTTTAAAACACATGAAAAGAGGCAAAACGTCGACAATGATGCCCTTGGCCAAAAAGGGCGTATGCGTTTTTTCCTGAATATATTCAGGAAAAAACGCATACGCCCTTTTTGGCCAACCAAGCAACCTGGAAAGGCAAATCAGTGCTACAAAGAAGTCTCGCTTCCCATCGGTCAAAAGTGCCATGCTGCAAAAAGTGTCCAAACCAGAAATGCAGGACAGGCCATGGAGAAATGGCAGCCTTGCTACGCTGATGGGCGGGATGTAAATTGCCAACAGCCACTCTGGAAAAGTGTATGGTGTGTCCTGAAACATCGAAAAAACACAGCTTAGGGAGCATAGGGCACGTCCTCTCATGGGCGTATAAATTGGGAAAACTAAAAATCAGCAAGACACAGGCACCCCAAAGTTTAGGGCTGCTCTGTTGACAAGAACCTCCACTTCATGACACCTTAAATATCCCAGGAAAGAGAAAAATGGATAAAGAAGTTGTGGTCCTTATGTACAATGGAATATCACTCAGACATGAAATCAATGTCATAAGGCTAGTAGAAGCAAGATGAGTGGATTTAGGTACGATGATCCTAAGTGAAATAAGTCACACAGAAAAAGACACTTATCATAAGCTATCACTTATAGGAGGAATGTAAAAACCGCTACACTTGAACTGAATTACAAAACAGAACAGAGTCACACATTTAGAAAACACACTGTGGCTGCTTAACGGGAAAGGTGAGGTGGGGTGATGCATAAAACAAGGGTTTCAAATTCGCTCAGATACCGTTCCATACACCCAATATGTAATAGACAATACCTACTCCATGCTCAGTGAACTGGACTCAACACCCCCTATTCACCGCACAAGAATATATGTGACTAGTAAGAATCTTAAAACCTATGTATTGATATCTGTCTGGAAGTGAGTCAAGTGGGTGTAAAGCCGCATAAACACAGCCGTGAAAAGCAGCTAAACCCCATTATAAAAATAAATTACTTTTAAAAACCCGTAAAACAAAGAGAGTGAAAGAGAGAGAAATTCTTACAAAATTCGTTCAGAGGCTGTGATGCAACCTGGATTGACATATCTAGACCCACAGCTGGATGAGACATAAGGGTGGACACTCTTGGGGCTGAAAGGTTGGGTGAGGTTGGGTGAGCAAACGCAGACCCTTTAAAGTAATACTGCCTGGTACCCATCCCTTGGGTCCCAAATCTCCAGGTTGAAGGGCATCTTCCTACATCGAAAACATGCATGAGAAACCCAGAAGATGGTACACCGTGTGATTTTGAAAGGTTTCTAATACGCACCTCATTTCTCATCTCCTTGTGCTCGGGTTCGCCTTTCCAGCTACTTTACTAGCAATCTCCCTACTTGGAGAATCAACACCTTTAAGCTCCTGTTCCCTACAGGTTGCAATTTGTCCTGAGGATGAACGGGAAGAGGGGCAACCAATGAGAGACTAGATCTAGGTGTTCGGACAGGCACAGGTCACTCTATTTCCCATCAGGAAGAAGAATTAACCACAGGCTAAGCCTGCCGCCCAGAAGCAGAATAGGGCCTGAGGCAATCCCGCGCTTTTGCGGCCAGCTCCCAAAAAAGCCAGTTGAAAAATGGAGCTCAGGGACACTGCAATTCAGAAACCCGCAGAGTTATGAATGATAACTCTCATCCACAGATATATTGAGGGAAGGCAACGAAGAGGATTTGAAAGCAAGGCAGAATTGCAGGAAACAGATTTCAGGAGGTAGATTCGAATCGCCTTTAAAGCACATGAAAAGCGGCAAAACGTCGACAATGATGCCCTTGGCCAAAAAGGGCGTATGCGTTTTTTCCTGAATATATTCAGGAAAAAACGCATACGCCCTGTTTGGCCAACCAAGCAACCTGGAAAGGCTAATCAGCGCTACAAAGAAGTCTCGCTTCCCAACGGTCAAAAGTGCCATGCTGCAAAAAGTGTCCAAACCAGAAATGCAGGACAGGCCATGGAGAAATGGCAGCCTTGCTACGCTGATGGGCGGGATGTAAATTGCCAACAGCCACTCTGGAAAAGTGTACGGTGTGTCCTGAAACATCGAAAAAACACAGCTTAAGGAGCATAGGGCACGACCACTCATGGGCGTATAAATTGGGAAAACTAAAAATCAGCAAGACACAGGCACCCCAAAGTTTAGGGCTGCTCTGTTGACAAGAACCTCCACTTCATGACACCTTAAATATCCCAGGAAAGAGAAAAATGGATAAAGAAGTTGTGGTCCTTATGTACAATGGTATATCACTCAGACATGAAATCAATGTCATAAGGCTAGTAGAAGCAAGATGAGTGGATTTAGGTACGATGATCCTAAGTGAAATAAGTCACACAGAAAAAGACACTTATCATAAGCTATCACTTATAGAGGGAATGTAAAAACCGCTACACTTGAACTGAATTACAAAACAGAACAGAGTCACACGTTTAGAAAACACACTATGGCTGCTTAACGGGAAAGGTGAGGTGGGGTGATGCATAAAACAAGGGTTTCAAATTCGCTCAGATACCGTTCCATACACCCAATATGTAATAGACAAGACCTACTCCTTGCTCAGTGAACTGGACTCAACACCCCCTATTCACCGCACAAATATATATGTGACTAGTAATAATCTTAAAACCTATGTATTGATATCTGTCTGGAAGTGAGTCAAGTGGGTGTAAAGCCACATAAACACAGCCGTGAAAAGCAGCTAAACCCCATTATAAAAATAAATTACTTTTAAAAACCCATAAAACAAAGACAGTGAAAGAGAGAGAAATTCTTACAAAATTCGTTCAGAGGCTGTGATGCAACCTGGATTGACCATATCTAGACCCACAGCTGGATGAGACATAAGGGTGGACACTCTTGGGGCTGAAAGGTTGGGTGAGGTTGGGTGAGCAAACGCAGACCCTTTAAAGTAATACTGCCTGGTACCCATCCCATGGTTCCCAAATCTCCAGGTTCAAGGGCATCTTCCTAAATCGAAAACATGCATGAGAAACCCAGAAGATGGTACACCGTGTGATTTTGAAAGGTTTCTAATACGCACCTCATTTCTCATCTCCTTGTGCTCGGGTTCGCCTTTCCAGCTACTTTACTAGCAACCTCCCTACTTGGAGAATCAGCACCTTTAAGCTCCTGTCCCCTACAGGATGCAATTTGTCCTGAGGATGAACGGGAAGAGGGGCAACCAATGAGAGACTAGATCTATGTGTTGGGACAGGCACAGGTCACTCTATTTTCCCATCAGGAAGAAGAATTAACCACAGGCTCAGCCTGCCGCCCAGAAGCAGAATAGGGCCTGAGGCAATCCCGCGCTTTTGCGGCCAGCTCCCAAAAAAGCCAGTTGAAAAATGGAGCTCAGGGACACTGCAATTCACAAACCCGCAGAGCTATAAATGATAACTCTCATCCACAGATATATTGAGGGAAGGCAACGAAGAGGATTTGAAAGCAAGGCAGAATTTCAGGAAACAGGTTTCAGGAGGTAGATTCGAATCGCCTTTAAAGCATATGAAAAGTGGCAAAACGTCGACAATGATGCCCTTGGCCAAACAGGGCGTATGCGTTTTTTCCTGAATATATTCAGGAAAAAACGCATACGCCCAGTTTGGCCAACCAAGCAACCTGGAAAGGCTAATCAGCGCTACAAAGAAGTCTCGCTTCCCATCGGTCAAAAGTGCCATGCTGCAAAAAGTGTCCAAACCAGAAATGCAGGACAGGCCATGGAGAAATGGCAGCCTTGCTACGCTGATGCGCGGGATGTAAATTGCCAACAGCCACTCTGGAAAAGTGTACGGTGTGTCCTGAAACATCGAAAAAACACAGCTTAGGGAGCATAGGGCACGTCCACTCATGGGCGTATAAATTGGGAAAACTAAAAATCAGCAAGACACAGGGACCCCAAAGTTTAGGGCTGCTCTGTTGACAAGAACCTCCACTTCATGACACCTTAAATATCCCAGGAAAGAGAAAAATGGATAAAGAAGTTGTGGTCCTTATGTACAATGGAATATCACTCAGACATGAAATCAATGTCATAAGGCTAGTAGAAGCAAGATGAGTGGATTTAGGTACGATGATCCTAAGTGAAATAAGTCACACAGAAAAAGACACTTATCATAAGCTATCACTTATAGAGGGAATGTAAAAACCGCTACACTTGAACTGAATTACAAAACAGAACAGAGTCACACGTTTAGAAAACACACTATGGCTGCTTAACGGGAAAGGTGAGGTGGGGTGATGCATAAAACAAGGGTTTCAAATTCGCTCAGATACCGTTCCATACACCCAATATGTAATAGACAAGACCTACTCCTTGCTCAGTGAACTGGACTCAACACCCCCTATTCACCGCACAAGAATATATGTGACTAGTAAGAATCTTAAAACCTATGTATTGATATCTGTCTGGAAGTGAGTCAAGTGGGTGTAAAGCCACATAAACACAGCCGTGAAAAGCAGCTAAACCCCATTATAAAAATAAATTACTTTTAAAAACCCGTAAAACAAAGACAGTGAAAGAGAGAGAAATTCTTACACAATTCGTTCAGAGGCTGTGATGCAACCTGGATTGACATATCTAGACCCACAGCTGGATGAGACATAAGGGTGGACACTCTTGGGGCTGAAAGGTTGGGTGAGGTTGGGTGAGCAAACGCAGACCCTTTAAAGTAATACTGCCTGGTACCCATCCCATGGGTCCCAAATCTCCAGGTTCAAGGGCATCTGCCTACATCGAAAACATGCATGAGAAACCCAGAAGATGGTACACCGTGTGATTTTGAAAGGTTTCTAATACGCACCTCATTTCTCATCTCCTTGTGCTCGGGTTCGCCTTTCCAGCTACTTTACTAGCAATCTCCCTACTTGGAGAATCAGCACCTTTAAGCTCCTGTTCCCTACAGGTTGCAATTTGTCCTGAGGATGAACGGGAAGAGGGGCAACCAATGAGAGACTAGATCTAGGTGTTGGGACAGGCACAGGTCACTCTATTTCCCATCAGGAAGAAGAATTAACCACAGGCTAAGCCTGCCGCCCAGAAGCAGAATAGGGCCTGAGGCAATCCCGCGCTTTTGCGGCCAGCTCCCAAAAAAGCCAGTTGAAAAATGGAGCTCAGGGACACTGCAATTCACAAACCCGCAGAGTTATGAATGATAACTCTCATCCACAGATATATTGAGGGAAGGCAACGAAGAGGATTTGAAAGCAAGGCAGAATTGCAGGAAACAGATTTCAGGAGGTAGATTCGAATCGCCTTTAAAGCACATGAAAAGCGGCAAAACGTCGACAATGATGCCCTTCGCCAAAAAGGGCGTATGCGTTTTTTCCTGAATATATTCAGGAAAAAACGCATACGCCCTTTTTGGCCAACCAAGCAACCTGGAAATGCAAATCACTGCTACAAAGAAGTCTCGCTTCCCATCGGTCAAAAGTGCCATGCTGCAAAAAGTGTCAAAACCAGAAATGCAGGACAGGCCATGGAGAAATGGCAGCCTTGCTACGCTGATGGGCGGGATGTAAATTGCCAACAGCCACTCTGGAAAAGTGTATGGTGTGTCCTGAAACATCGAAAAAACACAGCTTAGGGAGCATAGGGCACGTCCTCTCATGGGCGTATAAATTGGGAAAACTAAAAATCAGCAAGACACAGGCACCCCAAAGTTTAGGGCTGCTCTGTTGACAAGAACCTCCACTTCATGACACCTTAAATATCCCAGGAAAGAGAAAAATGGATAAAGAAGTTGTGGTCCTTATGTACAATGGAATATCACTCAGACATGAAATCAATGTCATAAGGCTAGTAGAAGCAAGATGAGTGGATTTAGGTACGATGATCCTAAGTGAAATAAGTCACACAGAAAAAGACACTTATCATAAGCTATCACTTATAGAAGGAATGTAAAAACCGCTACACTTGAACTGAATTACAAAACAGAACAGAGTCACACATTTAGAAAACACACTGTGGCTGCTTAACGGGAAAGGTGAGGTGGGGTGATGCATAAAACAAGGGTTTCAAATTCGCTCAGATACCGTTCCATACACCCAATATGTAATAGACAATACCTACTCCTTGCTCAGTGAACTGGACTCAACACCCCCTATTCACCGCACAAGAATATATGTGACTAGTAAGAATCTTAAAACCTATGTATTGATATCTGTCTGGAAGTGAGTCAAGTGGGTGTAAAGCCGCATAAACACAGCCGTGAAAAGCAGCTAAACCCCATTATAAAAATAAATTACTTTTAAAAACCCGTAAAACAAAGACAGTGAAAGAGAGAGAAATTCTTACAAAATTCGTTCAGAGGCTGTGATGCAACCTGGATTAACCATATCTAGACCCACAGCTGGATGAGACATAAGGGTGGACACTCTTGGGGCTGAAAGGTTGGGTGAGGTTGGGTGAGCAAACGCAGACCCTTTAAAGTAATACTGCCTGGTACCCATCCCATGGGTCCCAAATCTCCAGGTTCAAGGGCATCTTCCTATATGGAAAACATGCATGAGAAACCCAGAAGATGGTACACCGTGTGATTTTGAAAGGTTTCTAATACGCACCTCATTTCTCATCTCCTTGTGCTCGGGTTCGCCTTTCCAGCTACTTTACTAGCAATCTCCCTACTTGGAGAATCAGCACCTTTAAGCTCCTGTCCCCTACAGGATGCAATTTGTCCTGAGGATGAACGGGAAGAGGGGCAACCAATGAGAGACTAGATCTATGTGTTGGGACAGGCACAGGTCACTCTATTTTCCCATCAGGAAGAAGAATTAACCACAGGCTCAGCCTGCCGCCCAGAAGCAGAATAGGGCCTGAGACAATCCCGCGCTTTTGCGGCCAGCTCCCAAAAAAGCCAGTTGAAAAATGGAGCTCAGGGACACTGCAATTCACAAACCCGCAGAGCTATAAATGATAACTCTCATCCACAGATATATTGAGGGAAGGCAACGAAGAGGATTTGAAAGCAAGGCAGAATTTCAGGAAACAGGTTTCAGGAGGTAGATTCGAATCGCCTTTAAAGCATATGAAAAGTGGCAAAACGTCGACAATGATGCCCTTGGCCAAACAGGGCGTATGCGCTTTTTCCTGAATATATTCAGGAAAAAACGCATACGCCCTGTTTGGCCAACCAAGCAACCTGGAAAGGCAAATCAGCGCTACAAAGAAGTCTCGCTTCCCATCGGTCAAAAGTGCCATGCTGCAAAAAGTGTCCAAACCAGAAATGCAGGACAGGCCATGGAGAAATGGCAGCCTTGCTACGCTGATGGGCGGGATGTAAATTGCCAACAGCCACTCTGGAAAAGTGTACGGTGTGTCCTGAAACATCGAAAAAACACAGCTTAGGGAGCATAGGGCACGTCCACTCATGGGCGTATAAATTGGGAAAACTAAAAATCAGCAAGACACAGGCACCCCAAAGTTTAGGGCTGCTCTGTTGACAAGAACCTCCACTTCATGACACCTTAAATATCCCAGGAAAGAGAAAAATGGATAAAGAAGTTGTGGTCCTTATGTACAATGGAATATCACTCAGACATGAAATCAATGTCATAAGGCTAGTAGAAGCAAGATGAGTGGATTTAGGTACGATGATCCTAAGTGAAATAAGTCACACAGAAAAAGACACTTATCATAAGCTATCACTTATAGAGGGAATGTAAAAACCGCTACACTTGAACTGAATTACAAAACAGAACAGAGTCACACGTTTAGAACACACACTATGGCTGCTTAACGGGAAAGGTGAGGTGGGGTGATGCATAAAACAAGGGTTTCAAATTCGCTCAGATACCGTTCCATACACCCAATATGTAATAGACAAGACCTACTCCTTGCTCAGTGAACTGGACTCAACACCCCCTATTCACCGCACAAGAATATATGTGACTAGTAAGAATCTTAAAACCTATGTATTGATATCTGTCTGGAAGTGAGTCAAGTGGGTGTAAAGCCGCATAAACACAGCCGTGAAAAGCAGCTAAACCCCATTATAAAAATAAATTACTTTTAAAAACCCGTAAAACAAAGACAGTGAAAGAGAGAGAAATTCTTACAAAATTCGTTCAGAGGCTGTGATGCAACCTGGATTGACCATATCTAGACCCACAGCTGGATGAGACATAAGGGTGGACACTCTTGGGGCTGAAAGGTTGGGTGAGGTTGGGTGAGCAAACGCAGACCCTTTAAAGTAATACTGCCTGGTACCCATCCCATGGGTCCCAAATCTCCAGGTTCAAGGGCATCTTCCTACATCGAAAACATGCATGAGAAACCCAGAAGATGGTACACCGTGTGATTTTGAAAGGTTTCTAATACGCACCTCATTTCTCATCTCCTTGTGCTCGGGTTCGCCTTTCCAGCTACTTTACTAGCAATCTCCCTACTTGGAGAATCAGCACCTTTAAGCTCCTGTTCCCTACAGGTTGCAATTTGTCCTGAGGATGAACGGGAAGAGGGGCAACCAATGAGAGACTAGATCTAGGTGTTGGGACAGGCACAGGTCACTCTATTTCCCATCAGGAAGAAGAATTAACCACAGGCTAAGCCTGCCGCCCAGAAGCAGAATAGGGCCTGAGGCAATCCCGCGCTTTTGCGGCCAGCTCCCAAAAAAGCCAGTTGAAAAATGGAGCTCAGGGACACTGCAATTCAGAAACCCGCAGAGTTATGAATGATAACTCTCATCCACAGATATATTGAGGGAAGGCAACGAAGAGGATTTGAAAGCAAGGCAGAATTGCAGGAAACAGATTTCAGGAGGTAGATTCGAATCGCCTTTAAAGCACATGAAAAGCGGCAAAACGTCGACAATGATGCCCTTGGCCAAAAAGGGCGTATGCGTTTTTTCCTGAATATATTCAGGAAAAAACGCATACGCCCTTTTTGGCCAACCAAGCAACCTGGAAAGGCAAATCAGTGCTACAAAGAAGTCTCGCTTCCCATCGGTCAAAAGTGCCATGCTGCAAAAAGTGTCAAAACCAGAAATGCAGGACAGGCCATGGAGAAATGGCAGCCTTGCTACGCTGATGGGCGGGATGTAAATTGCCAACAGCCACTCTGGAAAAGTGTACGGTGTGTCCTGAAACATCGAAAAAACACAGCTTAGGGAGCATAGGGCACGTCCACTCATGGGCGTATAAATTGGGAAAACTAAAAATCAGCAAGACACAGGCACCCCAAAGTTTGGGGCTGCTCTGTTGACAAGAACCTCCACTTCATGACACCTTAAATATCCCAGGAAAGAGAAAACTGGATAAAGAAGTTGTGGTCCTTATGTACAATGGAATATCACTCAGACATGAAATCAATGTCATAAGGCTAGTAGAAGCAAGATGAGTGGATTTAGGTACGATGATCCTAAGTGAAATAAGTCACACAGAAAAAGACACTTATCATAAGCTATCACTTATAGAGGGAATGTAAAAACCGCTACACTTGAACTGAATTACAAAACAGAACAGAGTCACACGTTTAGAAAACACACGATGGCTGCTGAGCGGGAAAGGTGAGGTGGGGTGATGCATAAAACAAGGGTTTCAAATTCGCTCAGATACCGTTCCATTCACCCAATATGTAATAGACAAGACCTACTCCTTGCTCAGTGAACTGGACTCAACACCCCCTATTCACCGCACAAGAATATATGTGACTAGTAAGAATCTTAAAACCTATGTATTGATATCTGTCTGGAAGTGAGTCAAGTGGGTGTAAAGCCGCATAAACACAGCCGTGAAAAGCAGCTAAACCCCATTATAAAAATAAATTACTTTTAAAAACCCGTAAAACAAAGACAGTGAAAGAGAGAGAAATTCTTACACAATTCGTTCAGAGGCTGTGATGCAACCTGGATTGACATATCTAGACCCACAGCTGGATGAGACATAAGGGTGGACACTCTTGGGGCTGAAAAGTTGGGTGAGGTTGGGTGAGCAAACGCAGAACCTTTAAAGTAATACTGCCTGGTACCCATCCCATGGGTCCCAAATCTCCAGGTTCAAGGGCATCTGCCTACATCGAAAACATGCATGAGAAACCCAGAAGATGGTACACCGTGTGATTTTGAAAGGTTTCTAATACGCACCTCATTTCTCATCTCCTTGTGCTCGGGTTCGCCTTTCCAGCTACTTTACTAGCAATCTCCCTACTTGGAGAATCAGCACCTTTAAGCTCCTGTTCCCTACAGGTTGCAATTTGTCCTGAGGATGAACGGGAAGAGGGGCAACCAATGAGAGACTAGATCTAGGTGTTGGGACAGGCACAGGTCACTCTATTTCCCATCAGGAAGAAGAATTAACCACAGGCTAAGCCTGCCGCCCAGAAGCAGAATAGGGCCTGAGGCAATCCCGCGCTTTTGCGGCCAGCTCCCAAAAAAGCCAGTTGAAAAATGGAGCTCAGGGACACTGCAATTCAGAAACCCGCAGAGTTATGAATGATAACTCTCATCCACAGATATATTGAGGGAAGGCAACGAAGAGGATTTGAAAGCAAGGCAGAATTGCAGGAAACAGATTTCAGGAGGTAGATTCGAATCGCCTTTAAAGCACATGAAAAGCGGCAAAACGTCGACAATGATGCCCTTGGCCAAAAAGGGCGTATGCGTTTTTTCCTGAATATATTCAGGAAAAAACGCATACGCCCTTTTTGGCCAACCAAGCAACCTGGAAAGGCAAATCAGTGCTACAAAGAAGTCTCGCTTCCCATCGGTCAAAAGTGCCATGCTGCAAAAAGTGTCAAAACCAGAAATGCAGGACAGGCCATGGAGAAATGGCAGCCTTGCTACGCTGATGGGCGGGATGTAAATTGCCAACAGCCACTCTGGAAAAGTGTACGGTGTGTCCTGAAACATCGAAAAAACACAGCTTAGGGAGCATAGGGCACGTCCACTCATGGGCGTATAAATTGGGAAAACTAAAAATCAGCAAGACACAGGCACCCCAAAGTTTAGGGCTGCTCTGTTGACAAGAACCTCCACTTCATGACACCTTAAATATCCCAGGAAAGAGAAAACTGGATAAAGAAGTTGTGGTCCTTATGTACAATGGAATATCACTCAGACATGAAATCAATGTCATAAGGCTAGTAGAAGCAAGATGAGTGGATTTAGGTACGATGATCCTAAGTGAAATAAGTCACACAGAAAAAGACACTTATCATAAGCTATCACTTATAGAGGGAATGTAAAAACCGCTACACTTGAACTGAATTACAAAACAGAACAGAGTCACACGTTTAGAAAACACACGATGGCTGCTGAGCGGGAAAGGTGAGGTGGGGTGATGCATAAAACAAGGGTTTCAAATTCGCTCAGATACCGTTCCATTCACCCAATATGTAATAGACAAGACCTACTCCTTGCTCAGTGAACTGGACTCAACACCCCCTATTCACCGCACAAGAATATATGTGACTAGTAAGAATCTTAAAACCTATGTATTGATATCTGTCTGGAAGTGAGTCAAGTGGGTGTAAAGCCGCATAAACACAGCCGTGAAAAGCAGCTAAACCCCATTATAAAAATAAATTACTTTTAAAAACCCGTAAAACAAAGACAGTGAAAGAGAGAGAAATTCTTACACAATTCGTTCAGAGGCTGTGATGCAACCTGGATTGACATATCTAGACCCACAGCTGGATGAGACATAAGGGTGGACACTCTTGGGGCTGAAAAGTTGGGTGAGGTTGGGTGAGCAAACGCAGAACCTTTAAAGTAATACTGCCTGGTACCCATCCCATGGGTCCCAAATCTCCAGGTTCAAGGGCATCTGCCTACATCGAAAACATGCATGAGAAACCCAGAAGATGGTACACCGTGTGATTTTGAAAGGTTTCTAATACGCACCTCATTTCTCATCTCCTTGTGCTCGGGTTCGCCTTTCCAGCTACTTTACTAGCAATCTCCCTACTTGGAGAATCAGCACCTTTAAGCTCCTGTTCCCTACAGGTTGCAATTTGTCCTGAGGATGAACGGGAAGAGGGGCAACCAATGAGAGACTAGATCTAGGTGTTGGGACAGGCACAGGTCACTCTATTTCCCATCAGGAAGAAGAATTAACCACAGGCTAAGCCTGCCGCCCAGAAGCAGAATAGGGCCTGAGGCAATCCCGCGCTTTTGCGGCCAGCTCCCAAAAAAGCCAGTTGAAAAATGGAGCTCAGGGACACTGCAATTCAGAAACCCGCAGAGTTATGAATGATAACTCTCATCCACAGATATATTGAGGGAAGGCAACGAATAGGATTTGAAAGCAAGGCAGAATTGCAGGAAACAGATTTCAGGAGGTAGATTCGAATCGCCTTTAAAACACATGAAAAGAGGCAAAACGTCGACAATGATGCCCTTGGCCAAAAAGGGCGTATGCGTTTTTTCCTGAATATATTCAGGAAAAAACGCATACGCCCTTTTTGGCCAACCAAGCAACCTGGAAAGGCAAATCAGTGCTACAAAGAAGTCTCGCTTCCCATCGGTCAAAAGTGCCATGCTGCAAAAAGTGTCCAAACCAGAAATGCAGGACAGGCCATGGAGAAATGGCAGCCTTGCTACGCTGATGGGCGGGATGTAAATTGCCAACAGCCACTCTGGAAAAGTGTATGGTGTGTCCTGAAACATCGAAAAAACACAGCTTAGGGAGCATAGGGCACGTCCTCTCATGGGCGTATAAATTGGGAAAACTAAAAATCAGCAAGACACAGGCACCCCAAAGTTTAGGGCTGCTCTGTTGACAAGAACCTCCACTTCATGACACCTTAAATATCCCAGGAAAGAGAAAAATGGATAAAGAAGTTGTGGTCCTTATGTACAATGGAATATCACTCAGACATGAAATCAATGTCATAAGGCTAGTAGAAGCAAGATGAGTGGATTTAGGTACGATGATCCTAAGTGAAATAAGTCACACAGAAAAAGACACTTATCATAAGCTATCACTTATAGGAGGAATGTAAAAACCGCTACACTTGAACTGAATTACAAAACAGAACAGAGTCACACATTTAGAAAACACACTGTGGCTGCTTAACGGGAAAGGTGAGGTGGGGTGATGCATAAAACAAGGGTTTCAAATTCGCTCAGATACCGTTCCATACACCCAATATGTAATAGACAATACCTACTCCATGCTCAGTGAACTGGACTCAACACCCCCTATTCACCGCACAAGAATATATGTGACTAGTAAGAATCTTAAAACCTATGTATTGATATCTGTCTGGAAGTGAGTCAAGTGGGTGTAAAGCCGCATAAACACAGCCGTGAAAAGCAGCTAAACCCCATTATAAAAATAAATTACTTTTAAAAACCCGTAAAACAAAGAGAGTGAAAGAGAGAGAAATTCTTACAAAATTCGTTCAGAGGCTGTGATGCAACCTGGATTGACATATCTAGACCCACAGCTGGATGAGACATAAGGGTGGACACTCTTGGGGCTGAAAGGTTGGGTGAGGTTGGGTGAGCAAACGCAGACCCTTTAAAGTAATACTGCCTGGTACCCATCCCTTGGGTCCCAAATCTCCAGGTTGAAGGGCATCTTCCTACATCGAAAACATGCATGAGAAACCCAGAAGATGGTACACCGTGTGATTTTGAAAGGTTTCTAATACGCACCTCATTTCTCATCTCCTTGTGCTCGGGTTCGCCTTTCCAGCTACTTTACTAGCAATCTCCCTACTTGGAGAATCAACACCTTTAAGCTCCTGTTCCCTACAGGTTGCAATTTGTCCTGAGGATGAACGGGAAGAGGGGCAACCAATGAGAGACTAGATCTAGGTGTTCGGACAGGCACAGGTCACTCTATTTCCCATCAGGAAGAAGAATTAACCACAGGCTAAGCCTGCCGCCCAGAAGCAGAATAGGGCCTGAGGCAATCCCGCGCTTTTGCGGCCAGCTCCCAAAAAAGCCAGTTGAAAAATGGAGCTCAGGGACACTGCAATTCAGAAACCCGCAGAGTTATGAATGATAACTCTCATCCACAGATATATTGAGGGAAGGCAACGAAGAGGATTTGAAAGCAAGGCAGAATTGCAGGAAACAGATTTCAGGAGGTAGATTCGAATCGCCTTTAAAGCACATGAAAAGCGGCAAAACGTCGACAATGATGCCCTTGGCCAAAAAGGGCGTATGCGTTTTTTCCTGAATATATTCAGGAAAAAACGCATACGCCCTGTTTGGCCAACCAAGCAACCTGGAAAGGCTAATCAGCGCTACAAAGAAGTCTCGCTTCCCAACGGTCAAAAGTGCCATGCTGCAAAAAGTGTCCAAACCAGAAATGCAGGACAGGCCATGGAGAAATGGCAGCCTT
The DNA here is from genome assembly GCF_028021215.1 of Eschrichtius robustus. Taxonomy (NCBI): domain Eukaryota; kingdom Metazoa; phylum Chordata; class Mammalia; order Artiodactyla; family Eschrichtiidae; genus Eschrichtius; species Eschrichtius robustus. Next base: position 40,936 of record NW_027175519.1, on the reverse strand, counting down.
GCTACGCTGATGGGCGGGATGTAAATTGCCAACAGCCACTCTGGAAAAGTGTACGGTGTGTCCTGAAACATCGAAAAAACACAGCTTAAGGAGCATAGGGCACGACCACTCATGGGCGTATAAATTGGGAAAACTAAAAATCAGCAAGACACAGGCACCCCAAAGTTTAGGGCTGCTCTGTTGACAAGAACCTCCACTTCATGACACCTTAAATATCCCAGGAAAGAGAAAAATGGATAAAGAAGTTGTGGTCCTTATGTACAATGGTATATCACTCAGACATGAAATCAATGTCATAAGGCTAGTAGAAGCAAGATGAGTGGATTTAGGTACGATGATCCTAAGTGAAATAAGTCACACAGAAAAAGACACTTATCATAAGCTATCACTTATAGAGGGAATGTAAAAACCGCTACACTTGAACTGAATTACAAAACAGAACAGAGTCACACGTTTAGAAAACACACTATGGCTGCTTAACGGGAAAGGTGAGGTGGGGTGATGCATAAAACAAGGGTTTCAAATTCGCTCAGATACCGTTCCATACACCCAATATGTAATAGACAAGACCTACTCCTTGCTCAGTGAACTGGACTCAACACCCCCTATTCACCGCACAAATATATATGTGACTAGTAATAATCTTAAAACCTATGTATTGATATCTGTCTGGAAGTGAGTCAAGTGGGTGTAAAGCCACATAAACACAGCCGTGAAAAGCAGCTAAACCCCATTATAAAAATAAATTACTTTTAAAAACCCATAAAACAAAGACAGTGAAAGAGAGAGAAATTCTTACAAAATTCGTTCAGAGGCTGTGATGCAACCTAGATTGACCATATCTAGACCCACAGCTGGATGAGACATAAGGGTGGACACTCTAGGGGCTGAAAGGTTGGGTGAGGTTGGGTGAGCAAACGCAGACCCTTTAAAGTAATACTGCCTTGTACCCATGCCATGGGTCCCAAATCTCCAGGTTCAAGGGCATCTTCCTACATCGAAAACATGCATGAGAAACCCAGAAGATGGTACACCGTGTGATTTTGAAAGGTTTCTAATACGCACCTCATTTCTCATCTCCTTGTGCTCGGGTTCGCCTTTCCAGCTACTTTACTAGCAATCTCCCTACTTGGAGAATCAGCACCTTTAAGCTCCTGTACCCTACAGGATGCAATTTGTCCTGAGGATGAACGGGAAGAGGGGCAACCAATGAGAGACTAGATCTAGGTGTTGGGACAGGCACAGGTCACTCTATTTTCCCATCAGGAAGAAGAATTAACCACAGGCTCAGCCTGCCGCCCAGAAGCAGAATAGGGCCTGAGGCAATCCCGCGCTTTTGCGGCCAGCTCCCAAAAAAGCCAGTTGAAAAATGGAGCTCAGGGACACTGCAATTCACAAACCCGCAGAGCTATAAATGATAACTCTCATCCACAGATATATTGAGGGAAGGCAACGAAGAGGATTTGAAAGCAAGGCAGAATTTCAGGAAACAGGTCTCAGGAGGTAGATTCGAATCGCCTTTAAAGCATATGAAAAGTGGCAAAACGACGACAATGATGCCCTTGGCCAAACAGGGCTTATGCGTTTTTTCCTGAATATATTCAGGAAAAAACGCATACGCCCTGTTTGGCCAACCAAGCAACCTGGAAAGGCTAATCAGCGCTACAAAGAAGTCTCGCTTCCCATTGGTCAAAAGTGCCATGCTGCAAAAAGTGTCCAAACCAGAAATGCAGGACAGGCCATGGAGAAATGGCAGCCTTGCTACGCTGATGGGCGGGATGTAAATTGCCAACAGCCACTCTGGAAAAGTGTACGGTGTGTCCTGAAACATCGAAAAAAAACAGCTTAGGGAGCATAGGGTACGTCCACTCATGGGCGTATAAATTGGGAAAACTAAAAATCAGCAAGACACAGGCACCCCAAAGTTTAGGGCTGCTCTGTTGACAAGAACCTCCACTTCATGACACCTTAAATATCCCAGGAAAGAGAAAAATGGATAAAGAAGTTGTGGTCCTTATGTACAATGGAATATCACTCAGACATGAAATCAATGTCATAAGGCTAGTAGAGGCAAGATGAGTGGATTTAGGTACGATGATCCTAAGTGAAATAAGTCACACAGAAAAAGACACTTATCATAAGCTATCACTTATAGAGGGAATGTAAAAACCGCTACACTTGAACTGAATTACAAAACAGAACAGAGTCACACATTTAGAAAACACACTATGGCTGCTTAACGGGAAAGGTGAGGTGGGGTGATGCATAAAACAAGGGTTTCAAATTCGCTCAGATACCGTTCCATACACCCAATATGTAATAGACAAGACCTACTCCTTGCTCAGTGAACTGGACTCAACACCCCCTATTCACCGCACAAGAATATATGTGACTAGTAAGAATCTTAAAACCTATGTATTGATATCTGTCTGGAAGTGAGTCAAGTGGGTGTAAGGCCGCATAAACACAGCCGTGAAAAGCAGCTAAACCCCATTATAAAAATAAATTACTTTTAAAAACCCGTAAAACAAAGACAGTGAAAGAGAGAGAAATTCTTACAAAATTCGTTCAGAGGCTGTGATGCAACCTGGATTGACCATAAATAGACCCACAGCTGGATGAGACATAAGGGTGGACACTCTAGGGGCTGAAAGGTTGGGTGAGGTTGGGTGAGCAAACGCAGAACCTTTAAAGTAATACTGCCTTGTACCCATCCCATGGGTCCCAAATCTCCAGGTTCAAGGGCATCTTCCTACATCGAAAACATGCATGAGAAACCCAGAAGATGGTACACCGTGTGATTTTGAAAGGTTTCTAATACGCACCTCATTTCTCATCTCCTTGTGCTCGGGTTCGCCTTTCCAGCTACTTTACTAGCAACCTCCCTACTTGGAGAATCAGCACCTTTAAGTTCCTGTTCCCTACAGGTTGCAATTTGTCCTGAGGATGAACGGGAAGAGGGGCAACCAATGAGAGACTAGATCTAGGTGTTGGGACAGGCACAGGTCACTCTATTTCCCATCAGGAAGAAGAATTAACCACAGGCTAAGCCTGCCGCCCAGAAGCAGAATAGGGCCTGAGGCAATCCCGCGCTTTTGCGGCCAGCTCCCAAAAAAGCCAGTTGAAAAATGGAGCTCAGGGACACTGCAATTCAGAAACCCGCAGAGTTATGAATGATAACTCTCATCCACAGATATATTGAGGGAAGGCAACGAAGAGGATTTGAAAGCAAGGCAGAATTGCAGGAAACAGATTTCAGGAGGTAGATTCGAATCGCCTTTAAAGCACATGAAAAGCGGCAAAACGTCGACAATGTTGCCCTTGGCCAAAAAGGGCGTATGCGTTTTTTCCTGAATATATTCAGGAAAAAACGCATACGCCCTTTTTGGCCAACCAAGCAACCTGGAAAGGCAAATCAGTGCTACAAAGAAGTCTCGCTTCCCATCGGTCAAAAGTGCCATGCTGCAAAAAGTGTCCAAACCAGAAATGCAGGACAGGCCATGGAGAAATGGCAGCCTTGCTACGCTGATGGGCGGGATGTAAATTGCCAACAGCCACTCTGGAAAAGTGTACGGTGTGTCCTGAAACATCGAAAAAACACAGCTTAGGGAGCATAGGGCACGTCCACTCATGGGCGTATAAATTGGGAAAACTAAAAATCAGCAAGACACAGGCACCCCAAAGTTTAGGGCTGCTCTGTTGACAAGAACCTCCACTTCATGACACCTTAAATATCCCAGGAAAGAGAAAAATGGATAAAGAAGTTGTGGTCCTTATGTACAATGGAATATCACTCAGACATGAAATCAATGTCATAAGGCTTGTAGAGGCAAGATGAGTGGATTTAGGTACGATGATCCTAAGTGAAATAAGTCACACAGAAAAAGACACTTATCATAAGCTATCACTTATAGAGGGAATGTAAAAACCGCTACACTTGAACTGAATTACAAAACAGAACAGAGTCACACGTTTAGAAAACACACTATGGCTGCTTAACGGGAAAGGTGGGGTGGGGTGATGCATAAAACAAGGGTTTCAAATTCGCTCAGATACCGTTCCATACACCCAATATGTAATAGACAAGACCTACTCCTTGCTCAGTGAACTGGACTCAACACCCCCTATTCACCGCACAAGAATATATGTGACTAGTAAGAATCTTAAAACCTATGTATTGATATCTGTCTGGAAGTGAGTCAAGTGGGTGTAAAGCCGCATAAACACAGCCGTGAAAAGCAGCTAAACCCCATTATAAAAATAAATTACTTTTAAAAACCCGTAAAACAAAGACAGTGAAAGAGAGAGAAATTCTTACAAAATTCGTTCAGAGGCTGTGATGCAACCTGGATTGACCATATCTAGACCCACAGCTGGATGAGACATAAGGGTGGACACTCTTGGGGCTGAAAGGTTGGGTGAGGTTGGGTGAGCAAACGCAGACCCTTTAAAGTAATACTGCCTGGTACCCATCCCATGGGTCCCAAATCTCCAGGTTCAACGGCATCTTCCTACATCGAAAACATGCATGAGAAACCCAGAAGATGGTACACCGTGTGATTTTGAAAGGTTTCTAATACGCACCTCATTTCTCATCTCCTTGTGCTCGGGTTCGCCTTTCCAGCTACTTTACTAGCAATCTCCCTACTTGGAGAATCAGCACCTTTAAGCTCCTGTTCCCTACAGGTTGCAATTTGTCCTGAGGATGAACGGGAAGAGGGGCAACCAATGAGAGACTAGATCTAGGTGTTGGGACAGGCACAGGTCACTCTATTTCCCATCAGGAAGAAGAATTAACCACAGGCTAAGCCTGCCGCCCAGAAGCAGAATAGGGCCTGAGGCAATCCCGCGCTTTTGCGGCCAGCTCCCAAAAAAGCCAGTTGAAAAATGGAGCTCAGGGACACTGCAATTCAGAAACCCGCAGAGTTATGAATGATAACTCTCATCCACAGATATATTGAGGGAAGGCAACGAAGAGGATTTGAATGCAAGGCAGAATTGCAGGAAACAGATTTCAGGAGGTAGATTCGAATCGCCTTTAAAGCACATGAAAAGCGGCAAAACGTCGACAATGATGCCCTTGGCCAAAAAGGGCGTATGCGTTTTTTCCTGAATATATTCAGGAAAAAACGCATACGCCCTTTTTGGCCAACCAAGCAACCTGGAAATGCAAATCAGTGCTACAAAGAAGTCTCGCTTCCCATCGGTCAAAAGTGCCATGCTGCAAAAAGTGTCAAAACCAGAAATGCAGGACAGGCCATGGAGAAATGGCAGCCTTGCTACGCTGATGGGCGGGATGTAAATTGCCAACAGCCACTCTGGAAAAGTGTACGGTGTGTCCTGAAACATCGAAAAAACACAGCTTAGGGAGCATAGGGCACGTCCACTCATGGGCGTATAAATTGGGAAAACTAAAAATCAGCAAGACACAGGCACCCCAAAGTTTAGGGCTGCTCTGTTGACAAGAACCTCCACTTCATGACACCTTAAATATCCCAGGAAAGAGAAAACTGGATAAAGAAGTTGTGGTCCTTATGTACAATGGAATATCACTCAGACATGAAATCAATGTCATAAGGCTAGTAGAAGCAAGATGAGTGGATTTAGGTACGATGATCCTAAGTGAAATAAGTCACACAGAAAAAGACACTTATCATAAGCTATCACTTATAGAGGGAATGTAAAAACCGCTACACTTGAACTGAATTACAAAACAGAACAGAGTCACACGTTTAGAAAACACACGATGGCTGCTGAGCGGGAAAGGTGAGGTGGGGTGATGCATAAAACAAGGGTTTCAAATTCGCTCAGATACCGTTCCATTCACCCAATATGTAATAGACAAGACCTACTCCTTGCTCAGTGAACTGGACTCAACACCCCCTATTCACCGCACAAGAATATATGTGACTAGTAAGAATCTTAAAACCTATGTATTGATATCTGTCTGGAAGTGAGTCAAGTGGGTGTAAAGCCGCATAAACACAGCCGTGAAAAGCAGCTAAACCCCATTATAAAAATAAATTACTTTTAAAAACCCGTAAAACAAAGACAGTGAAAGAGAGAGAAATTCTTACACAATTCGTTCAGAGGCTGTGATGCAACCTGGATTGACATATCTAGACCCACAGCTGGATGAGACATAAGGGTGGACACTCTTGGGGCTGAAAAGTTGGGTGAGGTTGGGTGAGCAAACGCAGAACCTTTAAAGTAATACTGCCTGGTACCCATCCCATGGGTCCCAAATCTCCAGGTTCAAGGGCATCTGCCTACATCGAAAACATGCATGAGAAACCCAGAAGATGGTACACCGTGTGATTTTGAAAGGTTTCTAATACGCACCTCATTTCTCATCTCCTTGTGCTCGGGTTCGCCTTTCCAGCTACTTTACTAGCAATCTCCCTACTTGGAGAATCAGCACCTTTAAGCTCCTGTTCCCTACAGGTTGCAATTTGTCCTGAGGATGAACGGGAAGAGGGGCAACCAATGAGAGACTAGATCTAGGTGTTGGGACAGGCACAGGTCACTCTATTTCCCATCAGGAAGAAGAATTAACCACAGGCTAAGCCTGCCGCCCAGAAGCAGAATAGGGCCTGAGGCAATCCCGCGCTTTTGCGGCCAGCTCCCAAAAAAGCCAGTTGAAAAATGGAGCTCAGGGACACTGCAATTCAGAAACCCGCAGAGTTATGAATGATAACTCTCATCCACAGATATATTGAGGGAAGGCAACGAATAGGATTTGAAAGCAAGGCAGAATTGCAGGAAACAGATTTCAGGAGGTAGATTCGAATCGCCTTTAAAACACATGAAAAGAGGCAAAACGTCGACAATGATGCCCTTGGCCAAAAAGGGCGTATGCGTTTTTTCCTGAATATATTCAGGAAAAAACGCATACGCCCTTTTTGGCCAACCAAGCAACCTGGAAAGGCAAATCAGTGCTACAAAGAAGTCTCGCTTCCCATCGGTCAAAAGTGCCATGCTGCAAAAAGTGTCAAAACCAGAAATGCAGGACAGGCCATGGAGAAATGGCAGCCTTGCTACGCTGATGGGCGGGATGTAAATTGCCAACAGCCACTCTGGAAAAGTGTATGGTGTGTCCTGAAACATCGAAAAAACACAGCTTAGGGAGCATAGGGCACGTCCTCTCATGGGCGTATAAATTGGGAAAACTAAAAATCAGCAAGACACAGGCACCCCAAAGTTTAGGGCTGCTCTGTTGACAAGAACCTCCACTTCATGACACCTTAAATATCCCAGGAAAGAGAAAAATGGATAAAGAAGTTGTGGTCCTTATGTACAATGGAATATCACTCAGACATGAAATCAATGTCATAAGGCTAGTAGAAGCAAGATGAGTAGATTTAGGTACGATGATCCTAAGTGAAATAAGTCACACAGAAAAAGACACTTATCATAAGCTATCACTTATAGAAGGAATATAAAAACCGCTACACTTGAACTGAATTACAAAACAGAACAGAGTCACACATTTAGAAAACACACTGTGGCTGCTTAACGGGAAAGGTGAGGTGGGGTGATGCATAAAACAAGGGTTTCAAATTCGCTCAGATACCGTTCCATACACCCAATATGTAATAGACAATACCTACTCCATGCTCAGTGAACTGGACTCAACACCCCCTATTCACCGCACAAGAATATATGTGACTAGTAAGAATCTTAAAACCTATGTATTGATATCTGTCTGGAAGTGAGTCAAGTGGGTGTAAAGCCGCATAAACACAGCCGTGAAAAGCAGCTAAACCCCATTATAAAAATAAATTACTTTTAAAAACCCGTAAAACAAAGACAGTGAAAGAGAGAGAAATTCTTACAAAATTCGTTCAGAGGCTGTGATGCAACCTGGATTGACATATCTAGACCCACAGCTGGATGAGACATAAGGGTGGACACTCTTGGGGCTGAAAGGTTGGGTGAGGTTGGGTGAGCAAACGCAGACCCTTTAAAGTAATACTGCCTGGTACCCATCCCTTGGGTCCCAAATCTCCAGGTTGAAGGGCATCTTCCTACATCGAAAACATGCATGAGAAACCCAGAAGATGGTACACCGTGTGATTTTGAAAGGTTTCTAATACGCACCTCATTTCTCATCTCCTTGTGCTCGGGTTCGCCTTTCCAGCTACTTTACTAGCAATCTCCCTACTTGGAGAATCAACACCTTTAAGCTCCTGTTCCCTACAGGTTGCAATTTGTCCTGAGGATGAACGGGAAGAGGGGCAACCAATGAGAGACTAGATCTAGGTGTTCGGACAGGCACAGGTCACTCTATTTCCCATCAGGAAGAAGAATTAACCACAGGCTAAGCCTGCCGCCCAGAAGCAGAATAGGGCCTGAGGCAATCCCGCGCTTTTGCGGCCAGCTCCCAAAAAAGCCAGTTGAAAAATGGAGCTCAGGGACACTGCAATTCAGAAACCCGCAGAGTTATGAATGATAACTCTCATCCACAGATATATTGAGGGAAGGCAACGAAGAGGATTTGAAAGCAAGGCAGAATTGCAGGAAACAGATTTCAGGAGGTAGATTCGAATCGCCTTTAAAGCACATGAAAAGCGGCAAAACGTCGACAATGATGCCCTTGGCCAAACAGGGCGTATGCGTTTTTTCCTGAATATATTCAGGAAAAAACGCATACGCCCTGTTTGGCCAACCAAGCAACCTGGAAAGGCTAATCAGCGCTACAAAGAAGTCTCGCTTCCCAACGGTCAAAAGTGCCATGCTGCAAAATGTGTCCAAACCAGAAATGCAGGACAGGCCATGGAGAAATGGCAGCCTTGCTACGCTGATGGGCGGGATGTAAATTGCCAACAGCCACTCTGGAAAAGTGTACGGTGTGTCCTGAAACATCGAAAAAACACAGCTTAAGGAGCATAGGGCACGTCCACTCATGGGCGTATAAATTGGGAAAACTAAAAATCAGCAAGACACAGGCACCCCAAAGTTTAGGGCTGCTCTGTTGACAAGAACCTCCACTTCATGACACCTTAAATATCCCAGGAAAGAGAAAAATGGATAAAGAAGTTGTGGTCCTTATGTACAATGGTATATCACTCAGACATGAAATCAATGTCATAAGGCTAGTAGAAGCAAGATGAGTGGATTTAGGTACGATGATCCTAAGTGAAATAAGTCACACAGAAAAAGACACTTATCATAAGCTATCACTTATAGAGGGAATGTAAAAACCGCTACACTTGAACTGAATTACAAAACAGAACAGAGTCACACGTTTAGAAAACACACTATGGCTGCTTAACGGGAAAGGTGAGGTGGGGTGATGCATAAAACAAGGGTTTCAAATTCGCTCAGATACCGTTCCATACACCCAATATGTAATAGACAAGACCTACTCCTTGCTCAGTGAACTGGACTCAACACCCCCTATTCACCGCACAAATATATATGTGACTAGTAATAATCTTAAAACCTATGTATTGATATCTGTCTGGAAGTGAGTCAAGTGGGTGTAAAGCCACATAAACACAGCCATGAAAAGCAGCTAAACCCCATTATAAAAATAAATTACTTTTAAAAACCCATAAAACAAAGACAGTGAAAGAGAGAGAAATTCTTACAAAATTCGTTCAGAGGCTGTGATGCAACCTGGATTGACCATATCTAGACCCACAGCTGGATGAGACATAAGGGTGGACACTCTAGGGGCTGAAAGGTTGGGTGAGGTTGGGTGAGCAAACGCAGACCCTTTAAAGTAATACTGCCTTGTACCCATGCCATGGGTCCCAAATCTCCAGGTTCAAGGGCATCTTCCTACATCGAAAACATGCATGAGAAACCCAGAAGATGGTACACCGTGTGATTTTGAAAGGTTTCTAATACGCACCTCATTTCTCATCTCCTTGTGCTCGGGTTCGCCTTTCCAGCTACTTTACTAGCAATCTCCCTACTTGGAGAATCAGCACCTTTAAGCTCCTGTCCCCTACAGGATGCAATTTATCCTGAGGATGAACGGGAAGAGGGGCAACCAATGAGAGACTAGATCTAGGTGTTGGGACAGGCACAGGTCACTCTATTTTCCCATCAGGAAGAAGAATTAACCACAGGCTCAGCCTGCCGCCCAGAAGCAGAATAGGGCCTGAGGCAATCCCGCGCTTTTGCGGCCAGCTCCCAAAAAAGCCAGTTGAAAAATGGAGCTCAGGGACACTGCAATTCACAAACCCGCAGAGCTATAAATGATAACTCTCATCCACAGATATATTGAGGGAAGGCAACGAAGAGGATTTGAAAGCAAGGCAGAATTTCAGGAAACAGGTCTCAGGAGGTAGATTCGAATCGCCTTTAAAGCATATGAAAAGTGGCAAAACGACGACAATGATGCCCTTGGCCAAACAGGGCTTATGCGTTTTTTCCTGAATATATTCAGGAAAAAACGCATACGCCCTGTTTGGCCAACCAAGCAACCTGGAAAGGCTAATCAGCGCTACAAAGAAGTCTCGCTTCCCATTGGTCAAAAGTGCCATGCTGCAAAAAGTGTCCAAACCAGAAATGCAGGACAGGCCATGGAGAAATGGCAGCCTTGCTACGCTGATGGGCGGGATGTAAATTGCCAACAGCCACTCTGGAAAAGTGTACGGTGTGTCCTGAAACATCGAAAAAACACAGCTTAGGGAGCATAGGGCACGTCCACTCATGGGCGTATAAATTGGGAAAACTAAAAATCAGCAAGACACAGGCACCCCAAAGTTTAGGGCTGCTCTGTTGACAAGAACCTCCACTTCATGACACCTTAAATATCCCAGGAAAGAGAAAAATGGATAAAGAAGTTGTGGTCCTTATGTACAATGGAATATCACTCAGACATGAAATCAATGTCATAAGGCTTGTAGAGGCAAGATGAGTGGATTTAGGTACGATGATCCTAAGTGAAATAAGTCACACAGAAAAAGACACTTATCATAAGCTATCACTTATAGAGGGAATGTAAAAACCGCTACACTTGAACTGAATTACAAAACAGAACAGAGTCACACGTTTAGAAAACACACTATGGCTGCTTAACGGGAAAGGTGAGGTGGGGTGATGCATAAAACAAGGGTTTCAAATTCGCTCAGATACCGTTCCATACACCCAATATGTAATAGACAAGACCTACTCCTTGCTCAGTGAACTGGACTCAACACCCCCTATTCACCGCACAAGAATATATGTGACTAGTAAGAATCTTAAAACCTATGTATTGATATCTGTCTGGAAGTGAGTCAAGTGGGTGTAAAGCCGCATAAACACAGCCGTGAAAAGCAGCTAAACCCCATTATAAAAATAAATTACTTTTAAAAACCCGTAAAACAAAGACAGTGAAAGAGAGAGAAATTCTTACAAAATTCGTTCAGAGGCTGTGATGCAACCTGGATTGACCATATCTAGACCCACAGCTGGATGAGACATAAGGGTGGACACTCTTGGGGCTGAAAGGTTGGGTGAGGTTGGGTGAGCAAACGCAGACCCTTTAAAGTAATACTGCCTGGTACCCATCCCATGGGTCCCAAATCTCCAGGTTCAAGGGCATCTTCCTACATCGAAAACATGCATGAGAAACCCAGAAGATGGTACACCGTGTGATTTTGAAAGGTTTCTAATACGCACCTCATTTCTCATCTCCTTGTGCTCGGGTTCGCCTTTCCAGCTACTTTACTAGCAATCTCCCTACTTGGAGAATCAGCACCTTTACGCTCCTGTTCCCTACAGGTTGCAATTTGTCCTGAGGATGAACGGGAAGAGGGGCAACCAATGAGAGACTAGATCTAGGTGTTGGGACAGGCACAGGTCACTCTATTTCCCATCAGGAAGAAGAATTAACCACAGGCTAAGCCTGCCGCCCAGAAGCAGAATAGGGCCTGAGGCAATCCCGCACTTTTGCGGCCAGCTCCCAAAAAAGCCAGTTGAAAAATGGAGCTCAGGGACACTGCAATTCAGAAACCCGCAGAGTTATGAATGATAACTCTCATCCACAGATATATTGAGGGAAGGCAACGAAGAGGATTTGAAAGCAAGGCAGAATTGCAGGAAACAGATTTCAGGAGGTAGATTCGAATCGCCTTTAAAGCACATGAAAAGCGGCAAAACGTCGACAATGATGCCCTTGGCCAAAAAGGGCGTATGCGTTTTTTCCTGAATATATTCAGGAAAAAACGCATACGCCCTTTTTGGCCAACCAAGCAACCTGGAAAGGCAAATCAGTGCTACAAAGAAGTCTCGCTTCCCATCGGTCAAAAGTGCCATGCTGCAAAAAGTGTCAAAACCAGAAATGCAGGACAGGCCATGGAGAAATGGCAGCCTTGCTACGCTGATGGGCGGGATGTAAATTGCCAACAGCCACTCTGGAAAAGTGTACGGTGTGTCCTGAAACATCGAAAAAACACAGCTTAGGGAGCATAGGGCAGGTCCACTCATGGGCGTATAAATTGGGAAAACTAAAAATCAGCAAGACACAGGCACCCCAAAGTTTAGGGCTGCTCTGTTGACAAGAACCTCCACTTCATGACACCTTAAATATCCCAGGAAAGAGAAAACTGGATAAAGAAGTTGTGGTCCTTATGTACAATGGAATATCACTCAGACATGAAATCAATGTCATAAGGCTAGTAGAAGCAAGATGAGTGGATTTAGGTACGATGATCCTAAGTGAAATAAGTCACACAGAAAAAGACACTTATCATAAGCTATCACTTATAGAGGGAATGTAAAAACCGCTACACTTGAACTGAATTACAAAACAGAACAGAGTCACACGTTTAGAAAACACACGATGGCTGCTGAGCGGGAAAGGTGAGGTGGGGTGATGCATAAAACAAGGGTTTCAAATTCGCTCAGATACCGTTCCATTCACCCAATATGTAATAGACAAGACCTACTCCTTGCTCAGTGAACTGGACTCAACACCCCCTATTCACCGCACAAGAATATATGTGACTAGTAAGAATCTTAAAACCTATGTATTGATATCTGTCTGGAAGTGAGTCAAGTGGGTGTAAAGCCGCATAAACACAGCCGTGAAAAGCAGCTAAACCCCATTATAAAAATAAATTACTTTTAAAAACCCGTAAAACAAAGACAGTGAAAGAGAGAGAAATTCTTACACAATTCGTTCAGAGGCTGTGATGCAACCTGGATTGACATATCTAGACCCACAGCTGGATGAGACATAAGGGTGGACACTCTTGGGGCTGAAAAGTTGGGTGAGGTTGGGTGAGCAAACGCAGAACCTTTAAAGTAATACTGCCTGGTACCCATCCCATGGGTCCCAAATCTCCAGGTTCAAGGGCATCTGCCTACATCGAAAACATGCATGAGAAACCCAGAAGATGGTACACCGTGTGATTTTGAAAGGTTTCTAATACGCACCTCATTTCTCATCTCCTTGTGCTCGGGTTCGCCTTTCCAGCTACTTTACTAGCAATCTCCCTACTTGGAGAATCAGCACCTTTAAGCTCCTGTTCCCTACAGGTTGCAATTTGTCCTGAGGATGAACGGGAAGAGGGGCAACCAATGAGAGACTAGATCTAGGTGTTGGGACAGGCACAGGTCACTCTATTTCCCATCAGGAAGAAGAATTAACCACAGGCTAAGCCTGCCGCCCAGAAGCAGAATAGGGCCTGAGGCAATCCCGCGCTTTTGCGGCCAGCTCCCAAAAAAGCCAGTTGAAAAATGGAGCTCAGGGACACTGCAATTCAGAAACCCGCAGAGTTATGAATGATAACTCTCATCCACAGATATATTGAGGGAAGGCAACGAAGAGGATTTGAAAGCAAGGCAGAATTGCAGGAAACAGATTTCAGGAGGTAGATTCGAATCGCCTTTAAAGCACATGAAAAGCGGCAAAACGTCGACAATGATGCCCTTGGCCAAAAAGGGCGTATGCGTTTTTTCCTGAATATATTCAGGAAAAAACGCATACGCCCTTTTTGGCCAACCAAGCAACCTGGAAAGGCAAATCAGTGCTACAAAGAAGTCTCGCTTCCCATCGGTCAAAAGTGCCATGCTGCAAAAAGTGTCAAAACCAGAAATGCAGGACAGGCCATGGAGAAATGGCAGCCTTGCTACGCTGATGGGCGGGATGTAAATTGCCAACAGCCACTCTGGAAAAGTGTACGGTGTGTCCTGAAACATCGAAAAAACACAGCTTAGGGAGCATAGGGCACGTCCACTCATGGGCGTATAAATTGGGAAAACTAAAAATCAGCAAGACACAGGCACCCCAAAGTTTAGGGCTGCTCTGTTGACAAGAACCTCCACTTCATGACACCTTAAATATCCCAGGAAAGACAAAACTGGATAAAGAAGTTGTGGTCCTTATGTACAATGGAATATCACTCAGACATGAAATCAATGTCATAAGGCTAGTAGAAGCAAGATGAGTGGATTTAGGTACGATGATCCTAAGTGAAATAAGTCACACAGAAAAAGACACTTATCATAAGCTATCACTTATAGAGGGAATGTAAAATCCGCTACACTTGAACTGAATTACAAAACAGAACAGAGTCACACGTTTAGAAAACACACTATGGCTGCTTAACGGGAAAGGTGAGGTGGGGTGATGCATAAAACAAGGGTTTCAAATTCGCTCAGATACCGTTCCATACACCCAATATGTAATAGACAAGACCTACTCCTTGCTCAGTGAACTGGACTCAACACCCCCTATTCACCGCACAAATATATATGTGACTAGTAATAATCTTAAAACCTATGTATTGATATCTGTCTGGAAGTGAGTCAAGTGGGTGTAAAGCCACATAAACACAGCCGTGAAAAGCAGCTAAACCCCATTATAAAAATAAATTACTTTTAAAAACCCATAAAACAAAGACAGTGAAAGAGAGAGAAATTCTTACAAAATTCGTTCAGAGGCTGTGATGCAACCTGGATTGACCATATCTAGACCCACAGCTGGATGAGACATAAGGGTGGACACTCTAGGGGCTGAAAGGTTGGGTGAGGTTGGGTGAGCAAACGCAGACCCTTTAAAGTAATACTGCCTTGTACCCATGCCATGGGTCCCAAATCTCCAGGTTCAAGGGCATCTTCCTACATCGAAAACATGCATGAGAAACCCAGAAGATGGTACACCGTGTGATTTTGAAAGGTTTCTAATACGCACCTCATTTCTCATCTCCTTGTGCTCGGGTTCGCCTTTCCAGCTACTTTACTAGCAATCTCCCTACTTGGAGAATCAGCACCTTTAAGCTCCTGTCCCCTACAGGATGCAATTTGTCCTGAGGATGAACGGGAAGAGGGGCAACCAATGAGAGACTAGATCTAGGTGTTGGGACAGGCACAGGTCACTCTATTTTCCCATCAGGAAGAAGAATTAACCACAGGCTCAGCCTGCCGCCCAGAAGCAGAATAGGGCCTGAGGCAATCCCGCGCTTTTGCGGCCAGCTCCCAAAAAAGCCAGTTGAAAAATGGAGCTCAGGGACACTGCAATTCACAAACCCGCAGAGCTATAAATGATAACTCTCATCCACAGATATATTGAGGGAAGGCAACGAAGAGGATTTGAAAGCAAGGCAGAATTTCAGGAAACAGGTCTCAGGAGGTAGATTCGAATCGCCTTTAAAGCATATGAAAAGTGGCAAAACGACGACAATGATGCCCTTGGCCAAACAGGGCTTATGCGTTTTTTCCTGAATATATTCAGGAAAAAACGCATACGCCCTGTTTGGCCAACCAAGCAACCTGGAAAGGCTAATCAGCGCTACAAAGAAGTCTCGCTTCCCATTGGTCAAAAGTGCCATGCTGCAAAAAGTGTCCAAACCAGAAATGCAGGACAGGCCATGGAGAAATGGCAGCCTTGCTACGCTGATGGGCGGGATGTAAATTGCCAACAGCCACTCTGGAAAAGTGTACGGTGTGTCCTGAAACATCGAAAAAAAACAGCTTAGGGAGCATAGGGCACGTCCACTCATGGGCGTATAAATTGGGAAAACTAAAAATCAGCAAGACACAGGCACCCCAAAGTTTAGGGCTGCTCTGTTGACAAGAACCTCCACTTCATGACACCTTAAATATCCCAGGAAAGAGAAAAATGGATAAAGAAGTTGTGGTCCTTATGTACAATGGAATATCACTCAGACATGAAATCAATGTCATAAGGCTAGTAGAGGCAAGATGAGTGGATTTAGGTACGATGATCCTAAGTGAAATAAGTCACACAGAAAAAGACACTTATCATAAGCTATCACTTATAGAGGGAATGTAAAAACCGCTACACTTGAACTGAATTACAAAACAAAACAGAGTCACACATTTAGAAAACACACTATGGCTGCTTAACGGGAAAGGTGAGGTGGGGTGATGCATAAAACAAGGGTTTCAAATTCGCTCATATACCGTTCCATACACCCAATATGTAATAGACAAGACCTACTCCTTGCTCAGTGAACTGGACTCAACACCCCCTATTCACCGCACAAGAATATATGTGACTAGTAAGAATCTTAAAACCTATGTATTGATATCTGTCTGGAAGTGAGTCAAGTGGGTGTAAGGCCGCATAAACACAGCCGTGAAAAGCAGCTAAACCCCATTATAAAAATAAATTACTTTTAAAAACCCGTAAAACAAAGACAGTGAAAGAGAGAGAAATTCTTACAAAATTCGTTCAGAGGCTGTGATGCAACCTGGATTGACCATATCTAGACCCACAGCTGGATGAGACATAAGGGTGGACACTCTAGGGGCTGAAAGGTTGGGTGAGGTTGGGTGAGCAAACGCAGACCCTTTAAAGTAATACTGCCTTGTACCCATCCCATGGGTCCCAAATCTCCAGGTTCAAGGGCATCTTCCTACATCGAAAACATGCATGAGAAACCCAGAAGATGGTACACCGTGTGATTTTGAAAGGTTTCTAATACGCACCTCATTTCTCATCTCCTTGTGCTCGGGTTCGCCTTTCCACCTACTTTACTAGCAACCTCCCTACTTGGAGAATCAGCACCTTTAAGCTCCTGTTCCCTACAGGTTGCAATTTGTCCTGAGGATGAACGGGAAGAGGGGCAACCAATGAGAGACTAGATCTAGGTGTTGGGACAGGCACAGGTCACTCTATTTCCCATCAGGAAGAAGAATTAACCACAGGCTAAGCCTGCCGCCCAGAAGCAGAATAGGGCCTGAGGCAATCCCGCGCTTTTGCGGCCAGCTCCCAAAAAAGCCAGTTGAAAAATGGAGCTCAGGGACACTGCAATTCAGAAACCCGCAGAGTTATGAATGATAACTCTCATCCACAGATATATTGAGGGAAGGCAACGAAGAGGATTTGAAAGCAAGGCAGAATTGCAGGAAACAGATTTCAGGAGGTAGATTCGAATCGCCTTTAAAGCACATGAAAAGCGGCAAAACGTCGACAATGATGCCCTTGGCCAAAAAGGGCGTATGCGTTTTTTCCTGAATATATTCAGGAAAAAACGCATACGCCCTTTTTGGCCAACCAAGCAACCTGGAAAGGCAAATCAGTGCTACAAAGAAGTCTCGCTTCCCATCGGTCAAAAGTGCCATGCTGCAAAAAGTGTCAAAACCAGAAATGCAGGACAGGCCATGGAGAAATGGCAGCCTTGCTACGCTGATGGGCGGGATGTAAATTGCCAACAGGCACTCTGGAAAAGTGTACGGTGTGTCCTGAAACATCGAAAAAACACAGCTTAGGGAGCATAGGGCACGTCCACTCATGGGCGTATAAATTGGGAAAACTAAAAATCAGCAAGACACAGGCACCCCAAAGTTTAGGGCTGCTCTGTTGACAAGAACCTCCACTTCATGACACCTTAAATATCCCAGGAAAGAGAAAAATGGATAAAGAAGTTGTGGTCCTTATGTACAATGGAATATCACTCAGACATGAAATCAATGTCATTAGGCTAGTAGAAGCAAGATGAGTGGATTTAGGTACGATGATCCTAAGTGAAATAAGTCACACAGAAAAAGACACTTATCATAAGCTATCACTTATAGAGGGAATGTAAAAACCGCTACACTTGAACTGAATTACAAAACAGAACAGAGTCACACGTTTAGAAAACACACGATGGCTGCTGAGCGGGAAAGGTGAGGTGGGGTGATGCATAAAACAAGGGTTTCAAATTCGCTCAGATACCGTTCCATACACCCAATATGTAATAGACAAGACCTACTCCTTGCTCAGTGAACTGGACTCAACACCCCCTATTCACCGCACAAGAATATATGTGACTAGTAAGAATCTTAAAACCTATGTATTGATATCTGTCTGGAAGTGAGTCAAGTGGGTGTAAAGCCGCATAAACACAGCCGTGAAAAGCAGCTAAACCCCATTATAAAAATAAATTACTTTTAAAAACCCGTAAAACAAAGACAGTGAAAGAGAGAGAAATTCTTACACAATTCGTTCAGAGGCTGTGATGCAACCTGGATTGACATATCTAGACCCACAGCTGGATGAGACATAAGGGTGGACACTCTTGGGGCTGAAAGGTTGGGTGAGGTTGGGTGAGCAAACGCAGACCCTTTAAAGTAATACTGCCTGGTACCCATCCCATGGGTCCCAAATCTCCAGGTTCAAGGGCATCTTCCTACATCGAAAACATGCATGAGAAACCCAGAAGATGGTACACCGTGTGATTTTGAAAGGTTTCTAATACGCACCTCATTTCTCATCTCCTTGTGCTCGGGTTCGCCTTTCCAGCTACTTTACTAGCAATCTCCCTACTTGGAGAATCAGCACCTTTAAGCTCCTGTTCCCTACAGGTTGCAATTTGTCCTGAGGATGAACGGGAAGAGGGGCAACCAATGAGAGACTAGATCTAGGTGTTGGGACAGGCACAGGTCACTCTATTTCCCATCAGGAAGAAGAATTAACCACAGGCTAAGCCTGCCGCCCAGAAGCAGAATAGGGCCTGAGGCAATCCCGCGCTTTTGCGGCCAGCTCCCGAAAAAGCCAGTTGAAAAATGGAGCTCAGGGACACTGCAATTCAGAAACCCGCAGAGTTATGAATGATAACTCTCATCCACAGATATATTGAGGGAAGGCAACGAAGAGGATTTGAAAGCAAGGCAGAATTGCAGGAAACAGATTTCAGGAGGTAGATTCGAATCGCCTTTAAAGCACATGAAAAGCGGCAAAACGTCGACAATGATGCCCTTGGCCAAAAAGGGCGTATGCGTTTTTTCCTGAATATATTCAGGAAAAAACGCATACGCCCTTTTTGGCCAACCAAGCAACCTGGAAAGGCAAATCAGTGCTACAAAGAAGTCTCGCTTCCCATCGGTCAAAAGGGCCATGCTGCAAAAAGTGTCAAAAGTAGAAATATAGGACAGGCCATGGAGAAATGGCAGCCTTGCTACGCTGATGGGCGGGATGTAAATTGCCAACAGCCACTCTGGAGAAGTGTACGGTGTGTCCTGAAACATCGAAAAAACACAGCTTAGGGAGCATAGGGCACGTCCACTCATGGGCGTATAAATTGGGAAAACTAAAAATCAGCAAGACACAGGCACCCCAAAGTTTAGGGCTGCTCTGTTGACAAGAACCTCCACTTCATGACACCTTAAATATCCCAGGAAAGAGAAAAATGGATAAAGAAGTTGTGGTCCTTATGTACAATGGAATATCACTCAGACATGAAATCAATGTCATAAGGCTAGTAGAGGCAAGATGAGTGGATTTAGGTACGATGATCCTAAGTGAAATAAGTCACACAGAAAAAGACACTTATCATAAGCTATCACTTATAGAGGGAATGTAAAAACCGCTACACTTGAACTGAATTACAAAACAGAACAGAGTCACACGTTTAGAAAACACACTATGGCTGCTTAACGGGAAAGGTGAGGTGGGGTGATGCATAAAACAAGGGTTTCAAATTCGCTCAGATACCGTTCCATACACCCAATATGTAATAGACAAGACCTACTCCTTGCTCAGTGAACTGGACTCAACACCCCCTATTCACCGCACAAGAATATATGAGACTAGTAAGAATCTTAAAACCTATGTATTGATATCTGTCTGGAAGTGAGTCAATTGGGTGTAAAGCCGCATAAACACAGCCGTGAAAAGCAGCTAAACCCCATTATAAAAATAAATTACTTTTAAAAACCCGTAAAACAAAGACAGTGAAAGAGAGAGAAATTCTTACAAAATTCGTTCAGAGGCTGTGATGCAACCTGGATTAACCATATCTAGACCCACAGCTGGATGAGACATAAGGGTGGACACTCTTGGGGCTGAAAGGTTGAGTGAGGTTGGGTGAGCAAACGCAGACCCTTTAAAGTAATACTGCCTGGTACCCATCCCATGGGTCCCAAATCTCCAGGTTCAAGGGCATCTTCCTCTATGGAAAACATGCATGAGAAACCCAGAAGATGGTACACCGTGTGATTTTGAAAGGTTTCTAATACGCACCTCATTTCTCATCTCCTTGTGCTCGGGTTCGCCTTTCCAGCTACTTTACTAGCAATCTCCCTACTTGGAGAATCAGCACCTTTAAGCTCCTGTCCCCTACAGGATGCAATTTGTCCTGAGGATGAACGGGAAGAGGGGCAACCAATGAGAGACTAGATCTATGTGTTGGGACAGGCACAGGTCACTCTATTTTCCCATCAGGAAGAAGAATTAACCACAGGCTCAGCCTGCCGCCCAGAAGCAGAATAGGGCCTGAGGCAATCCCGCGCTTTTGCGGCCAGCTCCCAAAAAAGCCAGTTGAAAAATGGAGCTCAGGGACACTGCAATTCACAAACCCGCAGAGCTATAAATGATAACTCTCATCCACAGATATATTGAGGGAAGGCAACGAAGAGGATTTGAAAGCAAGGCAGAATTTCAGGAAACAGGTTTCAGGAGGTAGATCCGAATCGCCTTTAAAGCATATGAAAAGTGGCAAAACGTCGACAATGATGCCCTTGGCCAAACAGGGCGTATGCGTTTTTTCCTGAATATATTCAGGAAAAAACGCATACGCCCTGTTTGGCCAACCAAGCAACCTGGAAAGGCTAATCAGCGTTACAAAGAAGTCTCGCTTCCCATTGGTCAAAAGTGCCATGCTGCAAAAAGTGTCCAAACCAGAAATGCAGGACAGGCCATGGAGAAATGGCAGCCTTGCTACGCTGATGGGCGGGATGTAAATTGCCAACAGCCACTCTGGAAAAGTGTACGGTGTGTCCTGAAACATCGAAAAAACACAGCTTAGGGAGCATAGGGCACGTCCACTCATGGGCGTATAAATTGGGAAAACTAAAAATCAGCAAGACACAGGCACCCCAAAGTTTAGGGCTGCTCTGTTGACAACAACCTCCACTTCATGACACCTTAAATATCCCAGGAAAGAGAAAAATGGATAGAGAAGTTGTGGTCCTTATGTACAATGGAATATCACTCAGACATGAAATCAATGTCATAAGGCTAGTAGAAGCAAGATGAGTGGATTTAGGTACGATGATCCTAAGTGAAATAAGTCACACAGAAAAAGACACTTATCATAAGCTATCACTTATAGAGGGAATGTAAAAACCGCTACACTTGAACTGAATTACAAAACAGAACAGAGTCACACGTTTAGAAAACACACTATGGCTGCTTAACGGCAAAGGTGAGGTGGGGTGATGCATAAAACAAGGGTTTCAAATTCGCTCAGATACCGTTCCATACACCCAATATGTAATAGACAAGACCTACTCCTTGCTCAGTGAACTGGACTCAACACCCCCTATTCACCGCACAAGAATATATGTGACTAGTAAGAATCTTAAAACCTATGTATTGATATCTGTCTGGAAGTGAGTCAAGTGGGTGTAAAGCCGCATAAACACAGCCGTGAAAAGCAGCTAAACCCCATTATAAAAATAAATTACTTTTAAAAACCCGTAAAACAAAGACAGTGAAAGAGAGAGAAATTCTTACACAATTCGTTCAGAGGCTGTGATGCAACCTGGATTGACATATCTAGACCCACAGCTGGATGAGACATAAGGGTGGACACTCTTGGGGCTGAAAGGTTGGGTGAGGTTGGGTGAGCAAACGCAGACCCTTTAAAGTAATACTGCCTGGTACCCATCCCATGGGTCCCAAATCTCCAGGTTCAAGGGCATCTTCCTACATCGAAAACATGCATGAGGAACCCAGAAGATGGTACACCGTGTGATTTTGAAAGGTTTCTAATACGCACCTCATTTCTCATCTCCTTGTGCTCGGGTTCGCCTTTCCAGCTACTTTACTAGCAACCTCCCTACTTGGAGAATCAGCACCTTTAAGCTCCTGTTCCCTACAGGTTGCAATTTGTCCTGAGGATGAACGGGAAGAGGGGCAACCAATGAGAGACTAGATCTAGGTGTTGGGACAGGCACAGGTCACTCTATTTCCCATCAGGAAGAAGAATTAACCACAGGCTAAGCCTGCCGCCCAGAAGCAGAATAGGGCCTGAGGCAATCCCGCGCTTTTGCGGCCAGCTCCCGAAAAAGCCAGTTGAAAAATGGAGCTCAGGGACACTGCAATTCAGAAACCCGCAGAGTTATGAATGATAACTCTCATCCACAGATATATTGAGGGAAGGCAACGAAGAGGATTTGAAAGCAAGGCAGAATTGCAGGAAACAGATTTCAGGAGGTAGATTCGAATCGCCTTTAAAGCACATGAAAAGCGGCAAAACGTCGACAATGATGCCCTTGGCCAAAAAGGGCGTATGCGTTTTTTCCTGAATATATTCAGGAAAAAACGCATACGCCCTTTTTGGCCAACCAAGCAACCTGGAAAGGCAAATCAGTGCTACAAAGAAGTCTCGCTTCCCATCGGTCAAAAGTGCCATGCTGCAAAATGTGGCAAAACCAGAAATGCAGGACAGGCCATGCAGAAATGGTAGCCTTGCTACGCTGATGGGCGGGATGTAAATTGCCAACAGCCACTCTGGAAAAGTGTACGGTGTGTCCTGAAACATCGAAAAAACACAGCTTAGGGAGCATAGGGCACATCCACTCATGGGCGTATAAATTGGGAAAACTAAAAATCAGCAAGACACAGGCACCCCAAAGTTTAGGGCTGCTCTGTTGACAAGAACCTCCACTTCATGACACCTTAAATATCCCAGGAAAGAGAAAAATGGATAAAGAAGTTGTGGTCCTTATGTACAATGGAATATCACTCAGACATGAAATCAATGTCATAAGGCTAGTAGAAGCAAGATCAGTGGATTTAGGTACGATGATCCTAAGTGAAATAAGTCACACAGAAAAAGACACTTATCATAAGCTATCACTTATAGAGGGAATGTAAAAACCGCTACACTTGAACTGAATTACAAAACAGAACAGAGTCACACGTTTAGAAAACACACGATGGCTGCTGAGCGGGAAAGGTGAGGTGGGGTGATGCATAAAACAAGGGTTTCAAATTCGCTCAGATACCGTTCCATACACCCAATATGTAATAGACAAGACCTACTCCTTGCTCAGTGAACTGGACTCAACACCCCCTATTCACCGCACAAGAATATATGTGACTAGTAAGAATCTTAAAACCTATGTATTGATATCTGTCTGGAAGTGAGTCAAGTGGGTGTAAAGCCGCATAAACACAGCCGTGAAAAGCAGCTAAACCCCATTATAAAAATAAATTACTTTTAAAAACCCGTAAAACAAAGACAGTGAAAGAGAGAGAAATTCTTACACAATTCGTTCAGAGGCTGTGATGCAACCTGGATTGACATATCTAGACCCACAGCTGGATGAGACATAAGGGTGGACACTCTTGGGGCTGAAAGGTTGGGTGAGGTTGGGTGAGCAAACGCAGACCCTTTAAAGTAATACTGCCTGGTACCCATCCCATGGGTCCCAAATCTCCAGGTTCAAGGGCATCTTCCTACATCGAAAACATGCATGAGAAACCCAGAAGATGGTACACCGTGTGATTTTGAAAGGTTTCTAATACGCACCTCATTTCTCATCTCCTTGTGCTCGGGTTCGCCTTTCCAGCTACTTTACTAGCAATCTCCCTACTTGGAGAATCAGCACCTTTAAGCTCCTGTTCCCTACAGGTTGCAATTTGTCCTGAGGATGAACGGGAAGAGGGGCAACCAATGAGAGACTAGATCTAGGTGTTGGGACAGGCACAGGTCACTCTATTTCCCATCAGGAAGAAGAATTAACCACAGGCTAAGCCTGCCGCCCAGAAGCAGAATAGGGCCTGAGGCAATCCCGCGCTTTTGCGGCCAGCTCCCGAAAAAGCCAGTTGAAAAATGGAGCTCAGGGACACTGCAATTCAGAAACCCGCAGAGTTATGAATGATAACTCTCATCCACAGATATATTGAGGGAAGGCAACGAAGAGGATTTGAAAGCAAGGCAGAATTGCAGGAAACAGATTTCAGGAGGTAGATTCGAATCGCCTTTAAAGCACATGAAAAGCGGCAAAACGTCGACAATGATGCCCTTGGCCAAAAAGGGCGTATGCGTTTTTTCCTGAATATATTCAGGAAAAAACGCATACGCCCTTTTTGGCCAACCAAGCAACCTGGAAAGGCAAATCAGTGCTACAAAGAAGTCTCGCTTCCCATCGGTCAAAAGGGCCATGCTGCAAAAAGTGTCAAAACCAGAAATATAGGACAGGCCATGGAGAAATGGCAGCCTTGCTACGCTGATGGGCGGGATGTAAATTGCCAACAGCCACTCTGGAGAAGTGTACGGTGTGTCCTGAAACATCGAAAAAACACAGCTTAGGGAGCATAGGGCACGTCTACTCATGGGCGTATAAATTGGGAAAACTAAAAATCAGCAAGACACAGGCACCCCAAAGTTTAGGGCTGCTCTGTTGACAAGAACCTCCACTTCATGACACCTTAAATATCCCAGGAAAGAGAAAAATGGATAAAGAAGTTGTGGTCCTTATGTACAATGGAATATCACTCAGACATGAAATCAATGTCATAAGGCTAGTAGAGGCAAGATGAGTGGATTTAGGTACGATGATCCTAAGTGAAATAAGTCACACAGAAAAAGACACTTATCATAAGCTATCACTTATAGAGGGAATGTAAAAACCGCTACACTTGAACTGAATTACAAAACAGAACAGAGTCACACGTTTAGAAAACACACTATGGCTGCTTAACGGGAAAGGTGAGGTGGGGTGATGCATAAAACAAGGGTTTCAAATTCGCTCAGATACCGTTCCATTACCCAATATGTAATAGAAAAGACCTACTCCTTGCTCAGTGAACTGGACTCAACACCCCCTATTCACCGCACAAGAATATATGTGACTAGTAAGAATCTTAAAACCTATGTATTGATATCTGTCTGGAAGTGAGTCAAGTGGGTGTAAAGCCGCATAAACACAGCCGTGAAAAGCAGCTAAACCCCATTATAAAAATAAATTACTTTTAAAAACCCGTAAAACAAAGACAGTGAAAGAGAGAGAAATTCTTACACAATTCGTTCAGAGGCTGTGATGCAACCTGGATTGACCATATCTAGACCCACAGCTGGATGAGACATAAGGGTGGACACTCTTGGGGCTGAAAGGTTGGGTGAGGTTGGGTGAGCAAACGCAGACCCTTTAAAGTAATACTGCCTGGTACCCATCCCATGGGTCCCAAATCTCCAGGTTCAAGGGCACCTTCCTACATCGAAAACATGCATGAGAAACCCAGAAGATGGTACACCGTGTGATTTTGAAAGGTTTCTAATACGCACCTCATTTCTCATCTCCTTGTGCTCGGGTTCGCCTTTCCAGCTACTTTACTAGCAACCTCCCTACTTGGAGAATCAGCACCTTTAAGCTCCTGTTCCCTACAGGTTGCAATTTGTCCTGAGGATGAACGGGAAGAGGGGCAACCAATGAGAGACTAGATCTAGGTGTTGGGACAGGCACAGGTCACTCTATTTCCCATCAGGAAGAAGAATTAACCACAGGCTAAGCCTGCCGCCCAGAAGCAGAATAGGGCCTGAGGCAATCCCGCGCTTTTGCGGCCAGCTCCCAAAAAAGCCAGTTGAAAAATGGAGCTCAGGGACACTGCAATTCAGAAACCCGCAGAGTTATGAATGATAACTCTCATCCACAGATATATTGAGGGAAGGCAACGAAGAGGATTTGAAAGCAAGGCAGAATTGCAGGAAACAGATTTCAGGAGGTAGATTCGAATCGCCTTTAAAGCACATGAAAAGCGGCAAAACGTCGACAATGATGCCCTTGGCCAAAAAGGGCGTATGCGTTTTTTCCTGAATATATTCAGGAAAAAACGCATACGCCCTTTTTGGCCAACCAAGCAACCTGGAAAGGCAAATCAGTGCTACAAAGAAGTCTCGCTTCCCATCGGTCAAAAGTGCCATGCTGCAAAAAGTGGCAAAACCAGAAATGCAGGACAGGCCATGGAGAAATGGTAGCCTTGCTACGCTGATGGGCGGGATGTAAATTGCCAACAGCCACTCTGGAAAAGTGTACGGTGTGTCCTGAAACATCGAAAAAACACAGCTTAGGGAGCATAGGGCACGTCCACTCATGGGCGTATAAATTGGGAAAACTAAAAATCAGCAAGACACAGGCACCCCAAAGTTTAGGGCTGCTCTGTTGACAAGAACCTCCACTTCATGACACCTTAAATATCCCAGGAAAGAGAAAAATGGATAAAGAAGTTGTGGTCCTTATGTACAATGGAATATCACTCAGACATGAAATCAATGTCATAAGGCTAGTAGAAGCAAGATGAGTGGATTTAGGTACGATGATCCTAAGTGAAATAAGTCACACAGAAAAAGACACTTATCATAAGCTATCACTTATAGAGGGAATGTAAAAACCGCTACACTTGAATTGAATTACAAAACAGAACAGAGTCACACGTTTAGAAAACACACGATGGCTGCTGAGCGGGAAAGGTGAGGTGGGGTGATGCATAAAACAAGGGTTTCAAATTCGCTCAGATACCGTTCCATACACCCAATATGTAATAGACAAGACCTACTCCTTGCTCAGTGAACTGGACTCAACACCCCCTATTCACCGCACAAGAATATATGTGACTAGTAAGAATCTTAAAACCTATGTATTGATATCTGTCTGGAAGTGAGTCAAGTGGGTGTAAAGCCGCATAAACACAGCCGTGAAAAGCAGCTAAACCCCATTATAAAAATAAATTACTTTTAAAAACCCGTAAAACAAAGACAGTGAAAGAGAGAGAAATTCTTACACAATTCGTTCAGAGGCTGTGATGCAACCTGGATTGACCATATCTAGACCCACAGCTGGATGAGACATAAGGGTGGACACTCTTGGGGCTGAAAGGTTGGGTGAGGTTGGGTGAGCAAACGCAGACCCTTTAAAGTAATACTGCCTGGTACCCATCCCATGGGTCCCAAATCTCCAGGTTCAAGGGCATCTTCCTACATCAAAAACATGCATGAGAAACCCAGAAGATGGTACACCGTGTGATTTTGAAAGGTTTCTAATACGCACCTCATTTCTCATCTCCTTGTGCTCGGGTTCGCCATTCCAGCTACTTTACTAGCAACCTCCCTACTTGGAGAATCAGCACCTTTAAGCTCCCGTTCCCTACAGGTTGCAATTTGTCCTGAGGATGAACGGGAAGAGGGGCAACCAATGAGAGACTAGATCTAGGTGTTGGGACAGGCACAGGTCACTCTATTTCCCATCAGGAAGAAGAATTAACCACAGGCTAAGCCTGCCGCCCAGAAGCAGAATAGGGCCTGAGGCAATCCCGCGCTTTTGCGGCCAGCTCCCAAAAAAGCCAGTTGAAAAATGGAGCTCAGGGACACTGCAATTCAGAAACCCGCAGAGTTATGAATGATAACTCTCATCCACAGATATATTGAGGGAAGGCAACGAAGAGGATTTGAAAGCAAGGCAGAATTGCAGGAAACAGATTTCAGGAGGTAGATTCGAATCGCCTTTAAAGCACATGAAAAGCGGCAAAACGTCGACAATGATGCCCTTGGCCAAAAAGGGCGTATGCGTTTTTTCCTGAATATATTCAGGAAAAAACGCATACGCCCTTTTTGGCCAACCAAGCAACCTGGAAAGGCAAATCAGTGCTACAAAGAAGTCTCGCTTCCCATCGGTCAAAAGTGCCATGCTGCAAAAAGTGGCAAAACCAGAAATGCAGGACAGGCCATGGAGAAATGGTAGCCTTGCTACGCTGATGGGCGGGATGTAAATTGCCAACAGCCACTCTGGAAAAGTGTACGGTGTGTCCTGAAACATCGAAAAAACACAGCTTAGGGAGCATAGGGCACGTCCACTCATGGGCGTATAAATTGGGAAAACTAAAAATCAGCAAGACACAGGCACCCCAAAGTTTAGGGCTGCTCTGTTGACAAGAACCTCCACTTCATGACACCTTAAATATCCCAGGAAAGAGAAAAATGGATAAAGAAGTTGTGGTCCTTATGTACAATGGAATATCACTCAGACATGAAATCAATGTCATAAGGCTAGTAGAAGCAAGATCAGTGGATTTAGGTACGATGATCCTAAGTGAAATAAGTCACACAGAAAAAGACACTTATCATAAGCTATCACTTATAGAGGGAATGTAAAAACCGCTACACTTGAATTGAATTACAAAACAGAACAGAGTCACACGTTTAGAAAACACACGATGGCTGCTGAGCGGGAAAGGTGAGGTGGGGTGATGCATAAAACAAGGGTTTCAAATTCGCTCAGATACCGTTCCATACACCCAATATGTAATAGACAAGACCTACTCCTTGCTCAGTGAACTGGACTCAACACCCCCTATTCACCGCACAAGAATATATGTGACTAGTAAGAATCTTAAAACCTATGTATTGATATCTGTCTGGAAGTGAGTCAAGTGGGTGTAAAGCCGCATAAACACAGCCGTGAAAAGCAGCTAAACCCCATTATAAAAATAAATTACTTTTAAAAACCCGTAAAACAAAGACAGTGAAAGAGAGAGAAATTCTTACACAATTCGTTCAGAGGCTGTGATGCAACCTGGATTGACCATATCTAGACCCACAGCTGGATGAGACATAAGGGTGGACACTCTTGGGGCTGAAAGGTTGGGTGAGGTTGGGTGAGCAAACGCAGACCCTTTAAAGTAATACTGCCTGGTACCCATCCCATGGGTCCCAAATCTCCAGGTTCAAGGGCATCTTCCTACATCGAAAACATGCATGAGAAACCCAGAAGATGGTACACCGTGTGATTTTGAAAGGTTTCTAATACGCACCTCATTTCTCATCTCCTTGTGCTCGGGTTCGCCTTTCCAGCTACTTTACTAGCAATCTCCCTACTTGGAGAATCAGCACCTTTAAGCTCCTGTTCCCTACAGGTTGCAAATTGTCCTGAGGATGAACGGGAAGAGGGGCAACCAATGAGAGACTAGATCTATGTGTTGGGACAGGCTCAGGTCACTCTATTTTCCCATCGGGAAGAAGAATTACCCACAGGCTCAGCCTGCCGCCCAGAAACAGAATAGGGCCTGAGGCAATCCCGCGCTTTTGCGGCCAGCTCCCAAAAAAGCCAGTTGAAAAATGGAGCTCAGGGACACTGCAATTCACAAACCCGCAGAGCTATAAATGATAACTCTCATCCACAGATATATTGAGGGAAGGCAACGAAGAGGATTTGAAAGCAAGGCAGAATTGCAGGAAACAGGTTTCAGGAGGTAGATTCGAATCGCCTTTAAAGCACATGAAAAGTGGTAAAACGTCGACAATGATGCCCTTGGCCAAACAGGGCGTATGCGTTTTTTTCTGAATATATTCAGGAAAAAACGCATACGCCCTGTTTGGCCAACCAAGCAACCTGGAAAGGCTAATCAGCGCTACAAAGAAATCTCGCTTCCCATCGGTCAAAAGGGCCATGCTGCAAAAAGTGTCAAAACCAGAAATGCAGGACAGGCCATGGAGAAATGGCAGCCTTGCTACGCTGATGGGCGGGATGTAAATTGCCAACAGCCACTCTGGAGAAGTGTACGGTGTGTCCTGAAACATCGAAAAAACACAGCTTAGGGAGCATAGGGCACGTCCTCTCATGGGCGTATATATTGGGAAAACTAAAAATCAGCAAGACACAGGCACCCCAAAGTTTAGGGCTGCTCTGTTGACAAGAACCTCCACTTCATGACACCTTAAATATCCCAGGAAAGAGAAAAATGGATAAAGAAGTTGTGGTCCTTATGTACAATGGAATATCACTCAGACATGAAATCAATGTCATAAGGCTAGTAGAAGCAAGATGAGAGGATTTAGGTACGATGATTCTAAGTGAAATAAGTCACACAGAAAAAGACACTTATCATAAGCTATCACTTATAGAGGGAATGTAAAAACCGCTACACTTGAACTGAATTACAAAACAGAACAGAGTCACACTTTTAGAAAACACACTATGGCTGCTTAACGGGAAAGGTGAGGTGGCGTGATGCATAAAACAAGGGTTTCAAATTCGCTCAGATACCGTTCCATACACCCAATATGTAATAGACAAGACCTACTCCTTGCTCAGTGAACTGGACTCAACACCCCCTATTCACCGCACAAGAATATATGTGACTAGTAAGAATCTTAAAACCTATGTATTGATATCTGTCTGGAAGTGAGTCAAGTGGGTGTAAAGCCGCATAAACACAGCCGTGAAAAGCAGCTAAACCCCATTATAAAAATAAATTACCTTTAAAAACCCGTAAAACAAAGACAGTGAAAGAGAGAGAAATTCTTACACAATTCGTTCAGAGGCTGTGATGCAACCTGGATTGACATATCTAGACCCACAGCTGGATGAGACATAAGGGTGGACACTCTTGGGGCTGAAAGGTTGGGTGAGGTTGGGTGAGCAAACGCAGACCCTTTAAAGTAATACTGCCTGGTACCCATCCCATGGGTCCCAAATCTCCAGGTTCAAGGGCATCTTCCTACATCGAAAACATGCATGAGTAACCCAGAAGATGGTACACCGTGTGATTTTGAAAGGTTTCTAATACGCACCTCATTTCTCATCTCCTTGTGCTCGGGTTCGCCTTTCCAGCTACTTTACTAGCAATCTCCCTACTTGGAGAATCAGCACCTTTAAGCTCCTGTTCCCTACAGGTTGCAATTTGTCCTGAGGATGAACGGGAAGAGGGGCAACCAATGAGAGACTAGATCTAGGTGTTGGGACAGGCACAGGTCACTCTATTTCCCATCAGGAAGAAGAATTAACCACAGGCTAAGCCTGCCGCCCAGAAGCAGAATAGGGCCTGAGGGAACCCCGCGCTTTTGCGGCCAGCTCCCAAAAAAGCCAGTTGAAAAATGGAGCTCAGGGACACTGCAATTCAGAAACCCGCAGAGTTATGAATGATAACTCTCATCCACAGATATATTGAGGGAAGGCAACGAAGAGGATTTGAAAGCAAGGCAGAATTGCAGGAAACAGATTTCAGGAGGTAGATTCGAATCGCCTTTAAAGCACATGAAAAGCGGCAAAACGTCGACAATGATGCCCTTGGCCAAAAAGGCAAACCTGGATTGACCATATCTAGACCCACAGCTGGATGAGACATAAGGGTGGACACTCTTGGGAGTGAAAGGTTGGGTGAGGTTGGGTGAGGTTGGGTGAGCAAACACAGACCCTTTAAAGTAATACTGCCTGGTACCCATCCCATGGGTCCCAAATCTCCAGGTTCAAGGGCATCTTCCTACATCGAAAACATGCATGAGAAACCCAGAAGATGGTACACCGTGTGGTTTTGAAAGTTTTCTAATACGCACCTCATTTCTCATCTCCTTGTGCTCGGGTTCGCCATTCCAGCTACTTTACTAGCAATCTCCCTACTTGGAAAATCAGCACCTTTAAGCTCCTGTTCCCTACAGGTTGCAATTTGTCCTGAGGATGAACGGGAAGAGGGGCAACCAATGAGAGACTAGATCTAGGTGTTGGGACAGGCACAGGTCACTCTATTTTCCCATCAGGAAGCAGAATTAACCACAGGCTCAGCCTGCCTCCCAGAAGCAGAATAGGGCCTGAGGCAATCCCGCGCTTTTGCGGCCAGCTCCCAAAAAAGCGACTTGAAAAATGGAGCTCAGGGACACTGCAATTCACAAAGACGCAGAGTTATAAATGATAACTCTCATCCACAGATATATTGAGGGAAGGCAACGAAGAGGATTTGAAAGCAAGGCAGAATTGCAGGAAACAGATTTCAGGAGGTAGATTCGAATCGCCTTTAAAGCACATGAAAAGCGGCAAAACGTCGACAATGATGCCCTTGGCCAAAAAGGGCGTATGCGTTTTATCCTGAATATATTCAGGAAAAAACGCATACGCCCTTTTTGGTCAACCAAGCAACCTGGAAAGGCAAATCAGCGCTACAAAGAAGTCTCGCTTCCCATCGGTCAAAAGGGCAATGCTGCAAAAAGTGTCAAAACCAGAAATGCAGGACAGGCCATGGAGAAATGGCAGCCTTGCTACGCTGATGGGCGGGATGTAAATTGCCAACAGCCACTCTGGAGAAGTGTACGGTGTGTCCTGAAACATCGAAAAAACACAGCTTAGGGAGCATAGGGCACGTCCACTCATGGGCGTATAAATTGGGAAAACTAAAAATCAGCAAGACACAGGCACCCCAAAATTTAGGGCTGCTCTGTTGACAAGAACCTCCACTTCATGACACCTTAAATATCCCAGGAAAGAGAAAAATGGATAAAGAAGTTGTGGTCCTTATGTACAATGGAATATCACTCAGACATGAAATCAATGTCATAAGGCTAGTAGAAGCAAGATGAGTGGATTTAGGTACAACAATTCTAAGTGAAATTAGTCACACAGGAAAAGACACTTATCATAAGCTATCACTTATAGAGGGAATGTAAAAACCGCTACACTTGATCTGAATTACAAAAGAGAACAGAGTCACACGTTTAGAAAACACACTATGGCTGCTTAACGGGAAAGGTGAGGTGGGGTGAGGCATAAAACAAGGGTTTCAAATTCGCTCAGATACCGTTCCATACACCCAATATGTAATAGACAAGACCTACTCCTTGCTCAGTGAACTGGACTCAACACCCCCTATTCACCGCACAAGAATATATGTGACTAGTAAGAATCTTAAAACCTATGTATTGATATCTGTCTGGAAGTGAGTCAAGTGGGTGTAAAGCCGCATAAACACAGCCGTGAAAAGCAGCTAAACCCCATTATAAAAATAAATTACTTTTAAAAACCCGTAAAACAAAGACAGTGAAAGAGAGAGAAATTCTTACAAAATTCGTTCAGAGGCTGTGATGCAACCTGGATTGACCAAATCTAGACCCACAGCTGGATGAGACATAAGGGTGGACACTCTTGGGGCTGAAATGTTGGGTGAGGTTGGGTGAGCAAACGCAGACCCTTTAAAGTAATACTGCCTGGTACCCATCCCATGGGTCCCAAATCTCCAGGTTCAAGGGCATCTTCCTACATCGAAAACATGCATGAGAAACCCAGAAGATGGTACACCGTGTGATTTTGAAAGGTTTCTAATACGCACCTCATTTCTCATCTCCTTGTGCTCGGGTTCGCCTTTCCAGCTACTTTACTAGCAATCTCCCTACTTGGAGAATCAGCACCTTTAAGCTCCTGTTCCCTACAGGTTGCAATTTGTCCTGAGGATGAACGGGAAGAGGGGCAACCAATGAGAGACTAGATCTAGGTGTTGGGACAGGCACAGGTCACTCTATTTCCCATCAGGAAGAAGAATTAACCACAGGCTAAGCCTGCCGCCCAGAAGCAGAATAGGGCCTGAGGCAATCCCGCGCTTTTGCGGCCAGCTCCCAAAAAAGCCAGTTGAAAAATGGAGCTCAGGGACACTGCAATTCAGAAACCCGCAGAGTTATGAATGATAACTCTCATCCACAGATATATTGAGGGAAGGCAACGAAGAGGATTTGAAAGCAAGGCAGAATTGCAGGAAACAGATTTCAGGAGGTAGATTCGAATCGCCTTTAAAGCACATGAAAAGAGGCAAAACGTCGACAATGATGCCCTTGGCCAAAAAGGGCGTATGCGTTTTTTCCTGAATATATTCAGGAAAAAACGCATACGCCCTTTTTGGCCAACCAAGCAACCTGGAAAGGCAAATCAGCGCTACAAAGAAGTCTCGCTTCCCATGGGTCAAAAGGGCCATGCTGCAAAAAGTGTCAAAACCAGAAATGCAGGACAGGCCATGGAGAAATGGCAGCCTTGCTACGCTGATGGGCGGGATGTAAATTGCCAACAGCCACTCTGGAGAAGTGTACGGTGTGTCCTGAAACATCGAAAAAACACAGCTTAGGGAGCATAGGGCACGTCCACTCATGGGCGTATAAATTGGGAAAAATAAAAATCAGCAAGACACAGGCACCCCAAAGTTTAGGGCTGCTCTGTTGACAAGAACCTCCACTTCATGACACCTTAAATATCCAAGGAAAGAGAAAAATGGATAAAGAAGTTGAGGTCCTTATGTACAATGGAATATCACTCAGACATGAAATCAATGTCATAAGGCTAGTAGAAGCAAGATGAGTGGATTTACGTACGACGATTCTAAGTGAAATAAGTCACACAGAAAAAGACACTTATCATAAGCTATCACTTATAGAGGGAATGTAAAAACCGCTACAATTGAACTGAATTACAAAACAGAACAGAGTCACACGTTTAGAAAACACACTATGGCTGCTTAACGGGAAAGGTGAGGTGGGGTGATGCATAAAACAAGGGTTTCAAATTCGCTCACATACCGTTCCATACACCCAATATGTAATAGACAAGACCTACCCCTTGCTCAGTGAACTGGACTCAACACCCCCTATTCACCGCACAAGAATATATGTGACTAGTAAGAATCTTAAAACCTATGTATTGATATCTGTCTGGAAGTGAGTCAAGTGGGTGTAAAGCCGCATAAACACAGCCCTGAAAAGCAGCTAAACCCCATTATAAAAATAAATTACTTTTAAAAACCCGTAAAACAAAGACAGTGAAAGAGAGAGAAATTCTTACAAAATTCGTTCAGAGGGTGTGATGCAACCTGGATTGACCATATCTAGAACCACAGCTGGATGAGACATAAGGGTGGACACTCTTGGGAGTGAAAGGTTGGGTGAGGTTGGGTGAGGTTGGGTGAGCAAACACAGACCCTTTAAAGTAATACTGCCTGGTACCCATCCCATGGGTCCCAAATCTCCAGGTTCAAGGGCATCTTCCTACATCGAAAACATGCATGAGAAACCCAGAAGATGGTACACCGTGTGATTTTGAAAGGTTTCTAATACGCACCTCATTTCTCATCTCCTTGTGCTCGGGTTCGCCTTTCCAGCTACTTTACTAGCAATCTCCCTACTTGGAGAATCAGCACCTTTAAGCTTCTGTTCCCTACAGGTTGCAATTTGTCCTGAGGATGAACGGGAAGAGGGGCAACCAATGAGAGACTAGATCTAGGTGTTGGGACAGGCACAGGTCACTCTATTTTCCCATCAGGAAGAAGAATTAACCACAGGCTCAGCCTGCCGCCCAGATGCAGAATAGGGCCTGAGGCAATCCCGCCCTTTTGCGGCCAGCTCCCAAAAAAGCGAGTTGAAAAATGGAGCTCAGGGACACTGCAATTCACAAACCCGCAGAGCTATAAATGATAACTCTCATCCACAGATATATTGAGGGAAGGCAACGAAGAGGATTTGAAAGCAAGGCAGAATTGCAGGAAACAGGTTTCAGGAGGTAGATTCGAATCGCCTTTAAAGCACATGAAAAGTGGCAAAATGTCGACAATGATGCCCTTGGCCAAACAGGGCGTATGCGTTTTTTCCTGAATATATTCAGGAA
Organism: Eschrichtius robustus; assembly: GCF_028021215.1. NCBI lineage: Eukaryota > Metazoa > Chordata > Mammalia > Artiodactyla > Eschrichtiidae > Eschrichtius > Eschrichtius robustus. The sequence goes on along the minus strand of NW_027175519.1, from coordinate 5,137 downwards.
AAATCGCATACGCCCTGTTTGGCCAACCAAGCAACCTGGAAAGGCTAATCAGCGCTACAAAGAAGTCTCGCTTCCCATCGGTCAAAAGGGCCATGCTGCAAAAAGTGTCAAAACCAGAAATGCAGGACAGGCCATGGAGAAATGGCAGCCTTGCTACGCTGATGGGCGGGATGTAAATTGCCAACAGCCACTCTGGAGAAGTGTACGGTGTGTCCTGAAACATCGAAAAAACACAGCTTATGGAGCATAGGGCACGTCCACTCATGGGCGTATAAATTGGGAAAACTAAAAATCAGCAAGACACAGGCACCCCAAAGTTTAGGGCTGCTCTGTTGACAAGAACCTCCACTTCATGACACCTTAAATATCCCAGGAAAGAGAAAAATGCATAAAGAAGTTGTGGTCCTTATGTACAATGGAATATCACTCAGACATGAAATCAATGTCATAAGGCTAGTAGAAGCAAGATGAGTGGATTTAGGTACGACGATTCTAAGTGAAATAAGTCACACAGAAAAAGACACTTATCATAAGCTATCACTTATAGAGGGAATGTAAAAACCGCTACACTTGAACTGAATTACAAAACAGAACAGAGTCACACGTTTAGAAAACACACTATGGCTGCTTAACGGGAAAGGTGAGGTGGGGTGATGCATAAAACAAGGGTTTCAAATTCGCACAGATACCGTTCCATACACCCAATATGTAATAGACAATACCTACTCCTTGCTCAGTGAACTGGACTCAACACCCCCTATTCACCGCACAAGAATATATGTGACTAGTAAGAATCTTAAAACCTATGTATTGATATCTGTCTGGAAGTGAGTCAAGTGGGTGTAAAGCCGCATAAACACAGCCGTGAAAAGCAGCTAAACCCCATTATAAAAATAAATTACTTTTAAAAACCCGTAAAACAAAGACAGTGAAAGAGAGAGAAATTCTTACAAAATTCGTTCAGAGGCTGTGATGCAACCTGGATTGACCATATCTAGACCCACAGCTGGATGAGACATAAGGGTGGGCACTCTTGGGGCTGAAAGTTTGGGTGAGGTTGGGTGAGCAAAAGCAGACCCTTTAAAGTAATACTGCCTGGTACCCATCCCATGGGTCCCAAATCTCCAGGTTCAAGGGCATCTTCCTACATCGAAAACATGCATGAGAAACCCAGAAGATGGTACACCGTGTGATTTTGAAAGGTTTCTAATACGCACCTCATTTCTCATCTCCTTGTGCTCGGGTTCGCCTTTCCAGCTACTTTACTAGCAATCTCCCTACTTGGAGAATCAGCACCTTTAAGCTCCTGTTCCCTAAAGGTTGCAATTTGTCCTGAGGATGAACGGGAAGAGGGGCAACCAATGAGAGACTAGATCTAGGTGTTGGGACAGGCAGAGGTCACTCTATTTTCCCATCGGGAAGAAGAATTAACCACAGGCTCAGCCTGCCGCCCAGAAGCAGAATAGGGCCTGAGGCAATCCCTCGCTTTTGCGGCCAGCTCCCAAAAAAGCCAGTTGAAAAATGGAGCTCAGGGACACTGCAATTCACAAACCCGCAGAGCTATAAATGATAACTCTCATCAACAGATATATTGAGGGAAGGCAACGAAGAGGATTTGAAAGCAAGGCAGAATTGCAGGAAACAGGTTTCAGGAGGTAGATTCGAATCGCCTTTAAAGCACATGAAAAGTGGCAAAACGTCGACAATGATGCCGTTGGCCAAACAGGGCGTATGCGTTTTTTCCTGAATATATTCAGGAAAAAACGCATACGCCCTGTTTGGCCAACCAAGCAACCTGGAAAGGCTAATCAGCGCTACAAAGAAGTCTCGCTTCCCATCGGTCAAAAGGGCCATGCTGCAAAAAGTGTCAAAACCAGAAATGCAGGACAGGCCATGGAGAAATGGCAGCCTTGATACGCTGATGGGCGGGATGTAAATTGCCAACAGCCACTCTGGAGAAGTGTACGGTGTGTCCTGAAACATCGAAAAAACACAGCTTAGGGAGCATAGGGCACGTCCACTCATGGGCGTATAAATTGGGAAAACTAAAAATCAGCAAGACACAGGCACCCCAAAGTTTAGGGCTGCTCTGTTGACAAGAACCTCCACTTCATGACACCTTAAATATCCCAGGAAAGAGAAAAATGGATAAAGAAGTTGTGGTCCTTATGTACAATGGAATATCACTCAGACATGAAATCAATGTCATAAGGCTAGTAGAAGCAAGATGAGTGGATTTAGGTACGATGATTCTACGTGAAATAAGTCACACAGAAAAAGACACTTATCATAAGCTATCACTTATAGAGGGAATGTAAAAACCGCTACACTTGAACTGAATTACAAAACAGAACAGAGTCACACGTTTAGAAAACACACTATGGCTGCTTAATGGGAAAGGTGAGGTGGGGTGATGCATAAAACAAGGATTTCAAATTCGCTCAGATACCGTTCCATACACCCAATATGTAATAGACAAGACCTACTCCTTGCTCAGTGAACTGGACTCAACACCCCCTATTCACCGCACAAGAATATATGTGACTAGTAAGAATATTAAAACCTATGTATTGATATCTGTCTGGAAGTGAGTCAAGTGGGTGTAAAGCCGCATAAACACAGCCGTGAAAAGCAGCTGAACCCCATTATAAAAATAAATTACTTTTAAAAACCCGTAAAACAAAAACAGTGAAAGAGAGAGAAATTCTTACAGAATTCTTTCAGAGGCTGTGATGCAACCTGGATTGACCATATCTAGACCCACAGCTGGATGAGACATAAGGGTGGACACTCTTGGGGCTGAAAGTTTGGGTGAGGTTTGGTGAGCAAACGCAGACCCTTTAAAGTAATACTGCCTGGTACCCATTCCATGGGTCCCAAATCTCCAGGTTCAAGGACATCTTCCTACATCAAAAACATGCATGAGAAACCCAGAAGATGGTACACCGTGTGATTTTGAAAGGTTTCTAATACGCACCTGATTTCTCATCTCCTTGTGATCGGGTTCGCCTTTCCAGCTACTTTACTAGCAATCTCCCTACTTGGAGAATCAGCACCTTTAAGCTCCTGTTCCCTACAGGTTGCAATTTGTCCTGAGGAGGAACGGGAAGAGGGGCAACCAATGAGAGACTAGATCTAGGTGTTGGGACAGGCACAGGTCACTCTATTTTCCCATCAGGAAGAAGAATTAACCACAGGCTCAGCCTGCCGCCCAGAAGCAGAATAGGGCCTGAGGCAATCCCGCCCTTTTGCGGCCAGCTCCCAAAAAAGCGAGTTGAAAAATGGAGCTCAGGGACACTGCAATTCACAAACACGCAGAGCTATAAATGATAACTATCATCCACAGATATATTGAGGGAAGGCAACGAAGAGGATTTGAAAGCAAGGCAGAATTGCAGGAAACAGGTTTCAGGAGGTAGATTCGAATCGCCTTTAAAGCACATGAAAAGTGGCAAAACTTCGACAATGATGCCCTTGGCCAAAAAGGGCGTATGCGTTTTTTCCTGAATATATTCAGGAAAAAACGCATACGCCCTTTTTTGCCAACCAAGCAACCTGGAAAGGCAAATCAGCGCTACAAAGAAGTCTCGCTTCCCATCGGTCAAAAGGGCCATGCTGCAAAAAGTGTCAAAACCAGAAATGCAGGACAGGCCATGGAGAAATGGCAGCCTTGCTACGCTGATGGGCAGGATGTAAATTGCCAACAGCCACTCTGGAGAAGTGTACGGTGTGTCCTGAAACATCGAAAAAACACAGCTTAGGGGGCATAGGGCACGTCCACTCATGGGCGTATAAATTGGGAAAACTAAAAATCAGCAAGGCACAGGCACCCCAAAGTTTAGGGCTGCTCTGTTGACAAGAACCTCCACTTCATGACACCTTAAATATCCCAGGAAAGAGAAAAATGGATAAAGAAGTTGTGGTCCTTATGTACAATGGAATATCACTCAGACATGAAATCAATGTCATAAGGCTAGTAGAAGCAAGATGAGTGGATTTAGGTACGACGATTCTAAGTGAAATAAGTCACACAGAAAAAGACACTTATCATAAGCTATCACTTATAGAGGGAATGTAAAAACCGCTACACTTGAACTGAATTACAAATCAGAACAGAGTCACACGTTTAGAAAACACACTATGGCTGCTTATCGGGAAAGGTGAGGTGGGGTGAGGCATAAAACAAGGGTTTCAAATTCGCTCAGATACCGTTCCATACACCCAATATGTAATAGACAAGACCTACTGCTTGCTCAGTGAACTGGACTCAACACCCCCTATTCACTGCACAAGAATATATGTGACTAGTAAGAATCTTAAAACCTATGTATTGATATCTGTCTGGAAGTGAGTCAAGTGGGTGTAAAGCCACATAAACACAGCCGTGAAAAGCAGCTAAACCCCATTATAAAAATAAATTACTTTTAAAAACCCGTAAAACAAAGACAGTGAAAGAGAGAGAAATTCTTACAAAATTCGTTCAGAGGCTGTGATGCAACCTGGATTGACCATATCTAGACGCACAGCTGGATGAGACATAAGGGTGGACACTCTTGGGGCTGAAAGGTTGGGTGAGGTTGGGTGAGCAAACGCAGACCCTTTAAAGTACTACTGCCTGGTACCCACCCCATGGGTCCCAAATCTCCAGGTTCAAGGGCATCTTCCTACATCGAAAACATGCATGAGGAACCCAGAAGATGGTACACCGTGTGATTTTGAATGGTTTCTAATACGCACCTCATTTCTCATCTCCTTGTGCTCGGGTTCGACTTTCCAGCTACTTTACTAGCAATCTCCCTACTTGGAGAATCAGCACCTTTAAGCTCCTGTTCCCTACAGGTTGCAATTTGTCCTGAGGATGAACGGGAAGAGGGGCAACCAATGAGAGACTAGATCTAGGTGTTGGGACAGGCACAGGTCACTCTATTTTCCCATCAGGAAGAAGAATTAACCACAGGCTCAGCCTGCCGCCCAGATGCAGAATAGTGCCTGAGGCAATCACGCCCTTTTGCGGCCAGCTCCCAAAAAAGCGAGTTGAAAAATGGAGCTCAGGGACACTGCAATTCACAAACCCGCAGAGCTATAAATGATAACTCTCATCAACAGATATATTGAGGGAAGGCAACGAAGAGGATTT